>NC_036848.1:44590861-44596558 GCF_002910315.2 Salvelinus sp. IW2-2015
ATTTAAAAAATTATTTCACCTTTATTTAACCAGGTAGGCTAGTTGAGAACAAGTTCTCATTTACAACTGCGACCTGGCCAAGATAAAGCAAAGCAGTTCGACACATACAACAACATAGAGTTACACATGGAATAAACAAACATTACAGTCAATAATACAGTAGAAAAAAGTTATATTACATTGTGTGCAAATGAGGTAAGATAAGGGAGGTAAGGCAATAAATGGCCATGGTGGCAAAGTAATTACAATATAGCAATTAAACACTGGAGTGATAGATGTGCAGAAGATGAATGTGCAAGTAGAGATACTGGGGTGCAAAGGAGCAAGATAAAAAAATAAATACAGTATGGGGATGAGGTAGTTGATAGGCTATTTACAGATGGGCTATGTACAGGTGCAGTGATCTGTGAGCTGCTCTGACAGCTGGTGCTAAAGTTAGTGAGGGAGATATGAGTTCCAGCTTCAGTGATTTTTGCAATTTGGTCCATCATTGGCAGCAGAGAACTGTAAGGAAAGGCGGCCAAAGGAGGAATTGGCATTGGGGTGACCAGTGAAATATACCTGCTGGAGCGTGTGCTACGGGTGGGTGCTGCTATGGTGACCAGGGAGCTGAGATAAGGCAGGCTTTACCTAGCAAAGACTTGTAGATGACCTGGAGCCAGTGGGTTTGGCGACGAGTATGAAGCGAGGGCCAGCCAACCGAGAGCGTACAGGTCGCAGTGGTGTAGTATATGGGGCTGGTGACAAAACGGATGGCACTGTGATAGACTCATCAATTGTTTGCAAGTTTCTACGTGAGTAGAGTACAAACCATAAGATTTCAGTACTTTGTAAAGAGGTGTTTAGGTCCGAGTCGCGTTGCACAAAAGTGCCGGTAGATTATCGAGCTAAAGGAATAGCTGATGACCACAAAACGTGGGCAGCTGAAACACCAACGCTAGCCAGCAAACCGGCTAACTTCTGGGCAGCTTCAGATTAGCTTCTGGCTAGCTTTTGGCTAGCTTCTGGTTAGCTTTCTGGCTAGCTTCTGATTAGCCCCTGGCTAGCTTCCACTGTGGATTTTCAGATTTGAGGTAAATAATAGMTTTTTTTGTAATTGGTGAGGCGGGTTGCAGGAAAGCTTTTGCAGGAAAGCTTTTGTAGTTCAGTTCTTGGATAATAAAATATATAAAAGATATGCGAAGAAAGGTGTAAATATATATATATATAGGACACGACAATACGAGGACAAAAATGACGTCTGAACTGCTAAGCCATCTTGGAACGAAAAGAATGCCGGAAGTCATGCGTAAACAAGGCATCCGCAGTCTGTAGGGCCGTAGGGAGACCTGGCAGAGGGAGGAGACGATAGGACTTAGAGAAACGATCCACAACGACCAGGATCGCGGTGTTACCCTGTGAGAGTGGAAGATTGGTCAGAAAATCCACCGACAGGTGCGACCAAGGCCATTGTGGAACGGGTAAGGGGTGTAGCTTACCTCTGGGCAGGTGCCTAGGAGCCTTACACTGGGCGCACACCGAACAGGAGGAAACATAAACCCTCACGTCCTTAGCCAAGGTCGGCCACCAGTACCTCCCGCTCAAACAGCGCACTGTCCGACCGATCCCAGGATGACCAGAGGAGGGTGACGTGTGGGCCCAATAGATCAACCAGTCACGAACAGCAGGAGGGACGTACAGACGCCCAGCGGGACACTGGGCGGGAGCGGGCTCTGCACGTAACGCCTGCTCAATGTCCGTATCCATGGGCCGAGACAATGCGTCTGCCTTCACGTTCTGGGAGCCTGGTCTGTAGGAAAGGGTAAACACAAAACGGGTGAAAAACATGGCCCACCTTGCCTGGCGAGGGTTCTGTCTCCTCGCCACCCGGATGCACTAAAGATAACTGTGGTCAGTCCAGATGAGAAAAGGGTGTCTAGCCCGCTCAAGCCAATGTCTCCACACTTTCAAGGCCTTGGCGACAGCCAACAGCTCCCGGTCCCCCTCGTCATAGTTTCGCTCCACCAGGCTGAGCTTCTTCGAGAAGAAGGCACAGGGGCGGAGCTTCAGTGGCGTACCTGAGCGCTGAGAGAGCACAGCTCCTATCCCAGCCTCGGACGCGTCCACCTCCACTATGAACGCAAAAGAGGGATCCGGATGGGCCAGCACGGGAGCCGAGGTAAACAGAGCCCTCAGGTCACTAAAAGCCCTGTCCGCCTCAGCTGACCACTGCAAGCGTACCGGGACCCCCTTCAGCAGTGAGGTAATGGGAGCCGCRACCTGACCAAAACCCCGGATAAACCTCCGGTAGTAGTTGGCAAACCCTAAGAACTGCTGCACCTCCTTTACCGTGGTGGGAGTCGGCCAATTACGCACGGCTGAAATGCGGTCACTCTCCATCTCCACCCCTGAGGTGGAAATGCGATACCCTAAGAAGGATACGGACTGCTGGAAGAACAGGCAGTTCTCAGCCTTGACGTACAGGTCATGCTCCAACAGTCGACCAAGCAGCCTGCGCACCAGGGACACATGCTCCGCGCGTGCAGAGGAGTATATCAGAATGTCATCAATATACACCACTACACCCTGCCCGTGCAGGTCCCTGAAAATCTCGTCTACAAAGGCTTGGAAGACTGATGGCGCATTCATCAACTCGTACGGCATGACGAGGTACTCATAGTGCCCGGATACGCACCAGGTTGTAAGCGCTCCTGAGATCTAGTTTGGTGAAGAAGCGCACCCCGTGCATTGACTCAATCGCTGTGGCTATGAGCGGTATTGGGTAACTATACCTCACAGTGATCTGGTTCAGACCCCGATAGTCAATACATTGGCGCAGACCTCCCTCCTTCTTCTTCATAAAAAAGAAACTCGAGGAGGCGGGTGAAGTGGAGGACCGAATGTACCCCTAACGCAGGGATTCGGAGACATATGTTTCCATAGCCTCCGTCTCCGCCTGTGAGAGGGGATACACGTGACTCCTGGGAAGTGCAGCATCTACCAGGAGATGTATCGCACAATCACCCCGTCGATGGGGTGGTAATTGAGTCGCCTTCTTTTTAGAGAAGGCGAGAGCCAAATCGGCATATTCAAGGGGAATGCGCACGGTGGAGACCTGGTCTGGACTCTCCACCGTAGTAGCACCAACGGAAACGCCTAAACACCTCCCGAGCACTCTCGCGACCACCCCGTGAGAGCCCTCTGTGGCCAAGAAACAGTATGGTTATGACAAGATAACCAGGGTAGGCCTAGCACCACGGGAAACGCAGGAGAGTCAATAAGGAAGAGACTAATTCTCTTCTTGTGACCCCCCTGCGTTACCATGCCCAAAGGAGTGGTGACCTCCCTAATCAACCCTGAACCTAATGGTCGACTATCTAATGCGTGAACGGGGAAGGGCACAGTCACAGGAACACTATGGGCGAACCCTCTATCAATAAAATTCCCAGCCGGACCTGAATCGACGAGCGCCTTATGCTGGGAATGCGGGGAAAACTCAGGGAAAGTGACATACACAAACATATGTGCAACATAGGGCTCTGGGTGAGAATGGTGCCGGCTCACCTGGGGTGACGCCAGAGCGCCCTGCCTGCTGCCTCGATACCTAGAGGAACCAACCCGGCACCGACCGGCAGTGTGACCTCTGCGGCCACAGATGGTGCACGAGCTGGAACCCCCTCCGGTCTCCCTGCGCACCGACCCTCCCAGCTCCATGGGTATCGGAGAGGGGGCACGTGGGGATGGAACTAACAGACCCCGATCTGAATGTCCGCGGGTAGCCAGCAGGATGTCCAGCCGGATGGAATGGACAGGTCCACCAGCTGGTCGAACGTGAGGGTGGTGTCTCTGCCGGCCAACTCCCGACGGACGTCCTCGCGCTTACTGCAACGATAATGGTCGATCAGTGCCCTGTCGCTCCATCCCGCGCCGGCAGCCAGGGTTCGAAACTCCAGGGCGAACTCCTGGGCGCTCCTCGTCCCCTGCCTCAGATGGAAGAGGCGCTCACCCGCCACTCTACCCTCGAGTGGGTGGTCGAAGACCGCCCGGAAACGGCGGGTGAACTCCTAAAAAAAAAAAAAGAACTCCCTGTCTCTCCCAGCGGTCCATTGTCTGGACAACGCGGTCCAATGGCGGTGCCAAGATGGTGGAGCATTGCTGCGTGCTCCCAGACGCGCTGCTCCACCCCTATTCCTGGGGTACCTGCTCCTGCTCCTGCTGACTCCATAAGTTTGGTCCGGTATTCTGTAATGTGTGCGTACTGGCGGCAGAGAAGTCAGGCAAAGGAGAGCAAAGACTATGTTACAACGGTGCAGTTTAAACAAACACAAATAAATAAATACAATGGGACCAAACCCTTCGCATGTCAGACATAACGTGCACAAACTCTTACAATCAACAATACCGGACAAGGACATGTGGGGAACAGAGGGTTATTGGGGAACAGAGGGGAATTGTCATGTCTTTGGCATCATTAAAACTGAAGACTTATTTATCAAATAACTCTCTGTAATTATTATTACTCGATTAAACTGATTAATCATGTAACTGTAATTAACTAGGAAGTCGGGGCACCAAGGAAAATATTCAGATTACAAAGTTATAATTTTCCTAATATAACTTTCAGATATTTTAATATCTGATCAATTAGTCTTCGAATTTATGAATTGTTATTTACCTCACGTCATTCCAAACGTCTTTTATAACCAGATTGTTGGTTATCTGCACGAACCCAGTCTTCACTATGAGTCATCCATACATCAATTGTCTTAAAATATTTATTTACTAATTAAGTACTCACAGAAATGCATAAAAAACAGTAGATATGGTTACAAGGAAATGATAGCGGATGTGCCCTAGTGGGCTAAACCGGCATGGCGGCTTGTTAGACAGAGTGATAATTATAACAATTGAAATGTTAATCCTTTGCACATGAACGCTCACTCATTCGGGAACAATTGCAATCAATATATGATAAAAATTATGATAAAAATGATAAAAATTACAGACCTCTACATGCTTTGTAAGTAGGAAAACCTGCAAAATCGGCAGTGTATGCCCAACCAACCTCCTTCCCTCAGTAAGAGCATTGAAGATGGGTCGTGGCTGGGTCTTCCAGCATGACAACGACCCGAAACACACAGCCAGGCAACTAAGGAGTGGCGCCGTAAGAAGCATCTCAAGGTCCTGGAGTGCCTAGCCAGTCTCCAGACCTGAACCAATAGAAAATCTTTGGAGGGAGCTGAAAGTCCGTATAGCCCCGCGACAGCCCCGAAACCTGAAGGATCTGGAGAAGATCTGTATGGAGTGGGCCAAAATCCCTGCTGCAGTGTGTGCAAACCCTGGTCAAGAACTACAGGAAACGTATGATCTCTTGTAATGCAGAACAAAGGTTTCTGTACCAAATATTAAGATCTGCTTTTCTGATGTATCAAATACTTATGTCATGCAATAAAATGCAAATTAATTACTTAAAAATCATACAATGTGATTTTCTGGATTTTTGTTTTAGATTCCGTCTCTCATAGTTGAAGTGTACCCATGATAGAAATTACAGACCTCTACATGCTTTGTAAGTAGGAAAACCTGCAAAATCGGCAGTGTATCAAATACTTGTTCTCCCCACTGTAGATACTTTTGTACCTGTTTCCTCCAGCATCTTCACAAGGTTCTTTGCTGTTGTTTCTGGATTGATTTGCACTTTTCGCACCAAAGTAGTTA
>NC_036848.1:44598892-44645902 GCF_002910315.2 Salvelinus sp. IW2-2015
ATCTCTAGGAGACAGAAATCGTCTCCTTCCTGAGCGGTATGACGGCTGTGTGATCCCATGGTGTTTATACTTGCGTACTATTGTTTGTACAGATGAACGTGGTACCTTCATGTGTTTGGAAATTGCTCCCAAGGATGAACCAGATTTGCGGAGGTCTAAAAACTTTTTCTGAGGTCTTGGCTGATTTCTTTTGATTTTCCCATGATGTCAAGCAAAGAGACACTGAGTTTGAAGGTAGTCCTTGAAATGCATCCACAGATACACCTCCAATTGACTCAAATTATGTCAATTAGCCTATCAGAATCTTCTAAAGCCATGACATCATTTTCTGGAATTTTCAAAGCTGTTTAAAGGCACAGTCAACTTAGTGTATGTAAACTTCTGACCCACTGGAATTGTGATACAGTGAATTAAGTGAAATAATATGTCTGTAAACAATTGTTGGAAAAATTACTTGTGTCATGCACAAAGTAGATGTCCTAACCAACTTGCCAAAACTATAGTTTGTTAACAAGAAATTTGTGGAGTGGTTGAAAAACAAGTTTTAATGACTCCATCCTAAGTGTATGTAAACTTCCGACTTCATTTGTACATATTCTTATTCATTCCTTTACATTTGTGTGTGTGTATAAGGTAGTTGTTGTGAAATTGTTAGATTACTTGTTAAATATTTCTGCATGTTCGGAACTAGAAGCACAAGCATTTCYCTACACGTGCATTAACATCTGCTAACCATGTGTATGTGACCAATAKAATTTTATTTGACTTGACTGCCCTTGACCAGCACAAAAACACCCTGTGGCGTACTGCACAAGCATCGAATTGTCCCCTCGATATTTAACTTTCATTGAAGTCAGGAACCAATACACACAGTCAGTTAGGAAAGCAAAAGGCTAGTTTTTTCAAACAGAAATGTTCATCCTGCAGCACTAATTCCAAAATGTTTTGGAACACTGTAAAGTCCATGGAGAATAAGAGTACCTCCTCCCAGCTGCCCACTGCACTGAGACTAGGAAACACTGTCACTACTGATAAATACACACTAATCGAGAATTTCAATAAGCATTTCTCTACGGCTGGCCATGCTTTCCACCTGGCCACCCCAACAGCTCTGCAAGCCCCGCAGCAACTGGCCCAAGCCCCCCGTCCCCCCCCGTCCCCGCTTCTCCCTCACCCAAATCCAGACAGCTGATGTTCTGAAAGAGCTACAATATCTGGATCCCAAAAATCTGCTGGGCTAGACAATCTGGAACCTCTCTTCCTAATATTTTCCGCCGCCATTGTTGCAACCCTAGTCTGTTCAACCTCTCTTTCGCATCGTCTGAGATTCCTAAAGATTGGAAAGTGGCCGTGGTCATCCCCCTCTTCAACGGGGGAAGACACTCTAGACCCAAACTGTTACAGACCTATATCCATCCTGCCCTGCCTTTCTAAAGTCTTCGAAAGCCAAGTGAACAAACAGATCACCGACCATTTCGAATCCCACCGTACCTTCTCTGCTATGCAATCTGGTTTCCGAGCTGGTCACGGGTGCACCTCAGCCACGCTCAAGGTCCTAAACGATATCATAACCGCCATCGATAAAAGACTTTACTGTGCAGCCGTCTTCATCGACCTGGCCAAGGCTTTCGACTCTGTGAATCGTCAGACTCAACAGCCTTGGTTTCTCAAATGACTGTCTCGCCTGGTTCACTAACTACTTCTCAGATAGAGTTCAGTGTGTCAAATCGGAGGGCCTGTTGTCCAGACCTCTGGCAGTCTCTATGGGGGTGCCACAGGGTTCAATTCTCGGGCCGACTCTTTTCTCTGTATTTATCAATGATGTCGCTCTTGCTGTGGGTGATTCTTTGATCCACCTCTACGCAGACGACACCATTCTGTATACATCTGACCCTCCTTTGGACACTGTGTTAACAAACCTCCAAACGAGCTTCAACGCAATACAACGCTCCTTCTGTGGCCTCCAACTGCTCTTAAATGCTAGTAAAACTAAGTGCATGCTCTTCAATCGATCGCTGCCTGCACCCGCCCACCCGACCAGCATCACTACTCTGGACGGTTCTGACTTAGAATATGTAGACAACTATAAATACCTAGGTGTCTGGCTAGACTGTAAACTCTCCTTCCAGACTCACATTAAGCACCTCCAATCCAAAGTTAAATCGAGAATCAGCTTCCTATTTCGCAAAAAAGCCTCCTTCACTCATGCTGCCAAACATACCCTTGTAAAACTGACTATCCTACCGATCCTTGACTTCGGCGATGTCATTTACAAAATAGCCTCTAATACCCTCCTCAACAAATTGGATGTGGTATATCACAGTGCCATCCATTTTGTCACCAAAGCCCCATATACTACCCACCACTGCGATCCGTATGCTCTCATTGGCTGGTCCTCGCTACATATTCGTCGCCAAACCCACTGGCTCCAGGTCATCTGTAAGTCTTTGCTAGGTAAAGCTCCACCTTATCTCTGCTCACTGGTCACCATAGCAGCACCCACCCATAGCACGCGCTCCAACAGGTATATTTCACTGGTCATCCCCAAAGCCAACACCTCCTGTGGCCGTCTTTCCTTCCAGTTCTCTGCTGCCAATGACTGGAACGAATTGCAAAAGTCACTGAAGTTGGAGACTCATATCTCCCTCACTAGCTTTAAGCACCAGCTMTCAGAGCAGCTTACTGATCACTACACCTGTAAACAGCCCATCTGTAAATAGCCCACCCAACTACCTCATCCCCATATTGTTATTTTTTTGTTGTTGCTCTTTTGCACCCCAGTATCTCTACTTTCACATCATCATCTGCACATCTATCACTCCAGTGTTAATGCTAAATTGTAATTATTTCGCCACTATGGCCTATTTATTGCCTTACCTCCCTAATCTTACTACATTTGCACACACTGTATATAGATTTTTCTATTGTGTTTTTGACTGTACATTTGTTTATCCCATGTGTAACTCTGTGTTGTTGTTTTTGTCGCACTGCTTTGCTTTATCTTGGCCAGGTCTCAGTTGTAAATGAGAACTTGTTCTCAACTGGCCTACCTGGTTAAATAGGTGAAATAAAAATAATAGTTGGAGCTTAAGTAAATMAATCTAAAGATTTTAATATTCTACAGACCCTATTGCTCTAGCACTTCAATCTACATGGTGTTACTTCTTGGATGACTTTGGTCTAAATACCCAGTAGCCCTTTCTACTCAACCCATTCCATTGGTCCTATTGCAATACACTGGTATGCCTATAAATTWKATTTTGGCTTATAGAGAAAAAATATCTAAAATAATACAAAGTGTTGCTGGCCGTTGTATACATTCTACATACCCTACTGAGTATTCCCTACAGTACTTTTACTGCAGTACCCAGAATAGTTTTTGCTTTATAAGCCAATATTTATTCCATGTACTGAGATTCGCATTGTGGGCAATGGAGTGGGTGGAGTAAAAGGCCATCAACACTCCGTATTATTCAGAGCCCCATGAAATGACACCATATATTCTACAGACCCTACTGAGTTTTCCTTAAAATACTTTTACTGTGGTGAACAGAATAGTTTTTGCTCAATAAGACAATATGTAATTTATATGCCTACAGTGTATTGCATTTGGAACAATGGAATGGGTGGAGTAGAAAGGGCTACTGGGTATTTACACGACAGTCATCCAAGAAATAACATCATATATAGACTTTAGTGCTAGATTAATAGGATCTGTCGAATATGATGTTCTTTACATTCATTTATTTAAGCTTTAACTATTCTCAATATTCTCCACCTTATATTATTTATCTTATATAAAGCACTAATTGTCTTTAGTTTAGAATTTTCCCCGGTGTAGTTACAAAATTATAACATTTTAACATTATGCGCTATGCAAAGCTGCAAAAATTATTGATTTATTAACAACACATAGCGTTTTAACGCATACTTTTATTTGGAAGGCAAAATCTGCAAACCGGAAGTCTTAATTTTGCTGACAGAACACTAATGCTGCTGACATGACGCTACATCTTTGTCTCTAACGTCGTCAATCAATATATAATATTTCCTGTCAAAGTCCACCAGGTAGCAGATTTGAGCTACTGTGTCGCGCAGCCGTATCATCGGAGAGAAGTGGTAGGTTGTAGCCACATGTTTTTGTTGTAACTCCTTGGTGAGATCAAACAGGCTGAGGGATACAAATGTAACAATTGTTTCCAACACATGTAACAATTTCGCCTGTTAAAACTTAACCATGAATAGAAGAGTATTATAAACCATTTAACAGACGAAGTCTTACAAATTATGTATTTGCTGTATGTTTCCAGCGTATTTATTTATTTTAGTTTGGGGTGGGAGCAAGCTTGCTTATTGCTATTGGTCAATGGTGCACATTTTTTTCTAACTCAGTGGTGTTTCCTGATGTCATGCTGCTCACGAGTAGGAGGCTGTGCTTTTTTTGAGGAGGTTGAGTGCGAAATACAACTCTGGAAAAGATTCAGGAAAGGAACTTCAAATCATACGGGTTGGAAACATTTTATCTAATAGGATTTATTGCTTGGGGAATTCATTTATGCACAGTGGGGGATTGACATCAAGTTGTCTGCTTCGTCTTTATAGAAAGGCTACACTTTTTCCAGCCATGGAAACACTACAGAAGATAAGGGACAGTTCTTGTGAAATTCCAGTTGATGTCAGATTTAGGAAACGAATAGTTTGGCAAAATTTGGATTAACTGGTCGCTGGACGGTTCCATTGGCGATACCACAAGGCGATGCCTCCCCAGGGCGATGGAGAATATAAACCTGTAGCAGTGTCGGCGGCGGTCCCACCGGTTCCCCCTCGGAGGGTTCGGAACAGAGAGTCGTTTTCGGGCTCCAAGTGTCGGTCCGGTGGCGTAGAGCGCAAAGTGAAGTGTGTGCTTGTCGGTGACGGGGCAGTTGGGAAAACGAGCTTGATTGTCAGCTACACCACAAATGGATATCCAACTGAATATGTCCCAACTGCTTTTGATAATTTTGCAGGTAACTTGACAAATATGTGCCTTTTTTTATTAATC
The DNA here is from genome assembly GCF_002910315.2 of Salvelinus sp. IW2-2015. Classification (NCBI taxonomy): domain Eukaryota; kingdom Metazoa; phylum Chordata; class Actinopteri; order Salmoniformes; family Salmonidae; genus Salvelinus; species Salvelinus sp. IW2-2015. The sequence goes on from NC_036848.1 coordinate 44,603,934, forward strand.
GGCTATTAGGACTTATTATTGGTATTTTTGGGCTATGCAAGTTCTTGTTTTTATCGTGCGGTTTTAACGGCCCATTTATGTGAATTCATGAGTAGCCTACACTGAGTGTACAAAACATTAGGAACACCTTCCCAATATTGAGTTGCAACGACTTTTGCCCTCAGAACAGCGTTCCACAGGGATGCTGGCCCATGTTGACTCCAATGCTTCCCACAGTTGTGTCAAGTTGGCTGGATGTCTTTCTGGTGGTAGACTATTCTTATACACACAAAGACAGTTGAGCGTGAAAAACCCAGCAGCAACTTGCAGTTCTTGACACACTCAAACCGGTGTGCCTGGCACATACTACCATACCCAGTTCAAAGGCACTTAAATATTTTGTCTTTCTCATTCAGCCTTTGAATGGCAATACATACACAATGTTTCAAGGCTTAAAAATCCTTATTTAACCTGTTTCCTCCTCTTCATCTACACTGATTGAAGTGGATTTAACAGGTGAAATCAATAAGGGATCATAGCTTTCACCCGGATTCACCTGGTCAGTATTTCTTGAAGGAGGTGTTCCTAATATTTTGTACACTCAGTGTATATTTTGAACTGAGACTGACAAAACATTTCTATTCAGCTTTAGTAAAAATGTTGCCAATTGTCTTCTGCCATACATTGGCGGCAACAGGAAGACTATGGTAATTATTATACTCAATAGTTTGTCCATTACAACACTATTCAGTCCGTAACAGTATATAATGGCATTTTGGTTGCTAATTTCTTTGTTATATTGGCTGATTAAATGTATAATTGTTTTTTTTTCAGCGGTCGTGGCAGTTGATGGCAAGCCAGTAAAACTGCAGCTTTGTGACACAGCTGGCCAGGTTTGTAATTAAAATACACATATACGACAGTTTGATATTATCTCAACTATCCTGGAAGTCTGAAGGATTGGCTAAAAACAAACAAGTTGGCRTTTTTGCTGTTCCTAGAATTTCTCAAACTTGTTCTAACCCCTATGCATTACCAGACTAGTAGATGTACAGAATGAGGTCAAATGTAGTCTACTAATGTAGGGGAGGGAAGTGATCTGTCTAAATTGCTGTGCTCCAGCAGTGTTTTTGTCCAGTCGTGATTCTGCACCAAAAATGAGGTTACTCAGATAAACTGCTGTCTCCCCCACATGGGAGGGGGTAACCGGCTTGGGGGGATTACAGATAGGAAACCTTATAATTGTAATGAATTGAATCTGAGCCTGGAAAGGAAACGTAAGCTTCGGCACAGCTGGGGCTGGTCAGAGGAAACGCGAGATGGGTCTGTTTCTGAGGAGCAGAGCAGGCTGGAGAGAGTCAACAGTGGAAAACAGCCCTGGAAAGCAGACCAAGAGAGATCTAGAGCGGTTCTGTCTAGACACAGGCTGTGCTCTGTGAGTTCATCGGGTTCTGCTTCGTCTCTTTGGAAAGCGAGCAGAGAGGCTCTGAGAGGATAGGCTTTTCATTAGACATCAAGACAATGCAAGCAATATCGTTTGCAAGGTGTTTGGAGCTTTATACAAGACAATGCAAACAATATAGTAGTTATAACTTAGTTAGGCCTATTACATAGTTAAACTTAGCATACATTGACAAATAATGAAGATGACATTTGCGCTTGCATGCCATGAATAATTAGCTTTCATGTGACAGCCCAAAATAATAATTGCGAAAGCACATGCTTCAGATGCACCAGTGCCCCCCCCCCCCCCATGCAAATGTGAGAAAGTGGTTGAGCCAATTAATGAAGATAATATATATTAGCTGTCGATTAGCTGTCGATGTCATCCAGCTCCCCTCTTCATAACAGAGTCCATGTATTTAGCATACTAAACATGCAGAAGATTTCCTGAATACCAACTACAGTGTCCCTCACTGTTTATGTTGTTGACCTCATTGGGTTCCTGAGGATGGAAATACAGTTTTAAAATCTCTTCCAGGAAGCAATGGGTACACATAAGCTGGGTGTATCAGAGGAACAGATGAAAGAGTGAGAGAGCGGGGAACGCATGCTTTGACAATAAACAGCTAAATATAATCTCAGTGGAATGCCATGGTTATCTTTCCTCCAGTTGAAATCACAGTAGAACTAGATGTTTTGGAGATATGCAAATGTAATCTGAATGTTGCGTAATATGTTTGCCAGATAAAAGGACTAAACACACATTAGCGAAGATAAGCACCCATATTGGCGTCAGTGCAATGGCCCATGGGTTAGATGCTTACCGCTGTAAATCCCCTGCAATGCTGTGCTGCCACTAATACATGATAGAAATGATGTCACTGCTCCACTCCATCTCTTTAGCTGGTGAAAATTACATATCTTTATACTTAGAGTTTGGCAGCGGGGTAGTGGTTGGCTGTGCCAACTGCAAATCATAAATGTTTTGCTCCTGTACCCTCTCAACAGCCTCATCACACTTTGTCTCTTTCACATGATTTAGCTGCATGATCGTCATCACAAATTCCTTTTGGGAGTCAAAAGTGTGGACTATGGTGCATGTCATTATTTTAATCTATAATAGACATGTTATAGCAATTTAACAATGCTCCCTCTCTTCTCCAATTTAGCTTTTGGCAGTTTTTTTGATTTAACATTCAAGATATGCTGGTCGGAAAAACAGTGCCTTCAACAATACATTACGCAATGGCATGTCAGTCACCAACATTGGAGGAGATTAAAATCAACTATAGGCTATGCTGAAAGTGCTGTCCCCAGTCAGAAGCACTATGGCATGTAAACAGAACACTTTCACTCTAACAGAAACTGATAGAAGTGTCATGTGTTGTCAGGCTGTGGACACGGATTGTGTTTTCCTGCCTGCCAGAGAGACTACGTCATGAGGCAGAGGCGCCACTAGTTACAGCCATGCACATGGTGKCATCTTAGCCAATAAGAGCAGGATTTTRCTTCTCTTAGTTATGGCTATGCCCTTTCCATTCCTGCACTCATACCTTTTCACAAGGAGGAATATTGTGTTGAGCATGGCCCTTCTTGGTTCTACTAGTTATCAGGTCGTGTCATGAACTCTCCTCTCCTCTTCCCGCAGGATGAGTTTGACAAACTGCGTCCGCTCTGCTACACCAACGCAGACATCTTCCTGCTGTGCTTCAGTGTTGTCAGCCCCTCTTCTTTCCAGAATGTCACAGAGAAATGGGTGCCGGAGATTCGCCGGCACTGCCCCCAGGCGCCGGTGGTTCTGGTGGGCACCCAGTCGGACCTGCGGGAGGACGTCAAGGTTCTGATCGAGCTGGCAAAGTACAAAGAAAGGCCAGTGGAGCCCCAGGAGGCCCAGCAGTGTGCCGAGGACATGAGGGCCGTGTCATACATGGAGTGCTCCTCACTCACCCAGAAGAATCTCAAAGAGGTGTTTGACGCAGCCATCGTGGCCAGCATCCAGCACTCCGACAGTCAGCAGCAGCATCGACTGAAAAAACGGACTCCAGAGAAGATGAAGAAGATTTCTAGGTCYTGCTGGAAGAAGTACTGTTGTGTGGCCTAGCCTCTGTCTACACGTGCGACAGTAGGGACGCATGGGTGCCAATTTTGGTTCCATGTCAGCATGTTAAAAGACTTCAGGGCAGTAAGGAAAACAGCGACTGGAATATGGGCGAAGGTCTGGTCTGGAGTATCTGAGATATGTGAAGGTTAGGCCTCACTGACCTTGTGCTATTTTTGCTTTACCAACGTGAACTGCAATGGAGACAGATCTGACTTCCCTCAAAGTGCAGTTTGATAAGACTACTTATTGACTTTCCCCTGTGTTATATCCATGATCCTGAAGGACACACAGCTTCCGATAGACAACTGTGAAAGATCAAACCCTCTTGATAACTAGGAGGGTCTATGTTGTTGTTTTATTGACCTGGTTTACTCTGACCTTTCCCATGGTAAGTGTATGTAAACTCAGATTAATTTGGCGTATGACATTGAGTCAACTTCCCGACGTGGGATTTACCGTCCCTTTGATTTAGTAGTTCCTATGTTAAAAGAAAAATGCAGTGCTGTAATCAGATAATTCGAGGAGAGTACTGTGTAACTTTCATTGTTTTCATTCTGGTTCTTGTTTAGCTTGTCGTCTAATGTACAAACCACTCAAATACTGTTTTTCAGAATTTCGAACTGGTATTTACATTAGGACATGGGTTCTGTCCAAGCTCACATGAGGATCAGTCTCTAGCTATGTGCTGGAATTGGACCTGTTGAGCTTTGGTTTACTTGAACAAAACACCACCCGGGGAGTCGTAAACAAATACCGCCATGGTAACATTTAAAGGGCTCCTTATGGGCTTCAAATGCATTTGTAACATGTCCACTGTTTGATTTATGTGTCGGAAGGTATGTTTAGGTCTACTGTGAGGAGGGGACAAATTACGTTTTTTAATGTCTATTCTAGGAGTTTAAAAGTGGAGGAGCAATATTTTATTTTAAATTACATACAGAATGTCAACCTAATACGACTAGTTTGTCTATCAATTGTTTACTGTCCACGTTGTACACAATATAAGTGAGTCAACATTTCTTTGTTAAATTCTTGGAAGTCTTTTTAACTTTTACCAAGAGTCACACAAATGATGTACTAATACTCTTTTGGGTTGTTTATTAGTTTTGAAGTGCAATGTTAAGCATTATATTATAGCAATGAATGATGATCTTCTCCAAAAATGAAATCAACTTTTTCAACATAACATTTCAATGCAATATATCTTTACTGTGAACCATGAGTTATATATATATATTCACTGCAATCTTTTATTTACTGTATGAATGTCCAACTGAGAACTGTACCGCAACCAGACCTGTGGACTATAGTGCATAATTAATTGTATATGAAGAGGCAGTTTGGATATTTAGATTACACTGAATAAAGAACAGGTCTAATGGACAACACATTTAATGTGTACCCCTGTTGTTATCAGTAGACTTTGCCCATCCCTCTATTCTGTACAGTTTCCATTACTCTGGGGTTTTACAATGTCTGTTGTAGTATCATGTTTGATTTAAATCATGATAGCAAAAATATGATATCTGATTGAATGGGCCTGATGGCCTATGTAATGCTAATTTTGTTTGGTTACGTGTGCATTGGAATCATGATAGAAGTGAAGGGTTAAATAGGAAAATAGGTCATGGATCAAACTATTAGACACTCCTGGTTACCAGATTCCCGGGAAGTTCAGACAATTTGGAGAGAATAGGGTGATGTTAGCAAAATAATACAAACCTGGGTATTTAGATTTCCTTAGATAAAACACCACAGGCAGAAACATCCCCAGATGACTAGGCCAAAATAATACAGAGATAATAGAGGGCTGACTGCAGCTGAGTCAATGTTAACTGATCTTAACTACCATACTCTGCTAGCTGTTATTAATGACTATGAGCCAATCAAGTCATTTAGTATCTTTCTGCAACCAATACCCTGGAAAGAGCGTGTTTACTATCCGGAGCAAGCTTAACAGCACCATCATCTTGGAACTGGTTGAAAAAGGTTGTCAATACCTATATTCCATATCACTGGGATGTGTATGGGATGTCTGTCTCTGTAAATACCGTGTTCTGATTTAGGTAGGCCCATAGATATGACATTATTTGAATTTCAAAATGTTAACCGTCATTTCTTTCAGTGATATTGTGTTTCAAGCCTCGTAATAGCTCTTCCAGTAGAATGCCAAACTAAACCTTGGGGTAAACGATAGTTACCTGCATGATCATGTTAACCTCCTTAGATGACCTGGATGTGTCACCTGTGGATGTGTGATGGACCTCTGAAAGTGAATTATGATGGAAGACAGAGAGAATGGAGAAGTTAATGTTTCACTGGATCACTTAGTAGACCATGTTGCAGTTAAATGCAGTTAAAAGTCAGTTAAATGTTTATCATCACATACACCATGAATATACATAAATAATCATGTACAGCAATTTATCTACTCGTTATGAAATACTAGTTATTTCTTGAAAAGGAAAATACAGGGAAATGGGTGAAATTGAAATGTGACATAAATGCTTTAAATAGGATGGGTCTTTGGATGTGATGTGGGTATGCGGTAAGTGTTAGTGGACAGTGGTGCACATACCTTTTTTTTCTAGGTCATTTTGAAGGTTGGCTTCTTCATCGCGTCATAGAATTTTCAAACTTCTTCCAATGACCAGTTTCTCAGTATTGTGTGGATTATTTTCTCAACACAAATGCATTTAACAATGATGCATTTCTTCAAATGAGTATCTTTGTTACAGTACACATCACATGGTGTACTATATATATACTCTTGAGTTTCCAAGCTATGACTTCCAGCAAACATGGAGGTTCCATGATCTATGTTCAGGGCTCTGTGGGGGATGGGGTTGTGATGAAATAACAGCTCGCATTCAGTGTAATGTCAGAACAAAGATCTGTTTGTCTGTAGTTTGATACCTTTGGAAAATAAAGAATATTTGGTATACAATCTGGGTTTTGTGTTTGTTACAAAACCCTAACAAATCCATTCCAATGTATCTGAAACTCTTTTCCTTTGTGATATTTGTAATTACATATTTATAACAAATTAATGCTTGATTGACTGAACAACTATGGCTCAATACTGGATAGTGTAATTATGTCAACGGTATTAACAGAACCCGAATACAGTCAATATTGTAAAAATGTACTTGAACAGGGAGAGTTTATGCAGTTGAAATTGAAATATGAAATTAAATGTTGATATAGAAAGCCCCTTATGCTTTCACTTGCAGTCACAGCTATGAGCCATTAGGCCAATCATCTGAAGTCTTTACCAGTCARTCAAACTTTCTGTTAGGCTGACAGCCTGCTCTATTCTCTCAGCCAGAAGCTGGCCCTGCTTAATGACTGACATTTTCAGGCCACTTTTCTGTGATTGTTTCATATTGCAGRGATGTGTGTGTTGGTGGTGCAATATGTAGAGCTCTTGCTCAACCATACAGTCCCACATGACAACTGAGACCAGAATAAATGTGAGAGATGTCTAGATGGTACAGATCAGGGCCGGCCCGCTCATTAGGCAGGATTAGGCGGCTGCCAATGGTGGCAGATTGACGAGGGCGGCATTTTCTAAGCTAAACTGACCAAGACGCACCTCCAACAAAACATAAAAACTCACATAATTCTGCCCCAAAACAATGACAATTTCTCTCAACCAGTGGCATATGGGCTTTTTAGGTGAGCGCTGATGCCGCCCTGTGATAAGAAGTGCCCACTTTGTGAAAGGCGGGGACGCAAAATATTTATCAAATCAGATTGTATTTGTCATATGCGTTGAATACAACAGGTGTGGACCTTACAGTGAGAWGCTTACTTGCAAGCCATTAACTTCTTTGGGACTGGGGGGCAGTATTGAGTAGCTTGGATAAAAAGGTGCCCAGAGTAAACTGCCTGCTACTCAGGCCCAGAAGCTAAGATATGCACAGTATTAGTAGATTTGGATAGACAACACTCTGACGTTTCTACAAATGTTTGAATGATGTCTGTGAGTATAACAGAACTCATATGGCAGGCAAAAACCTGAGAAAAAAACCAACCAGGAAGTGGGAAATCTGAGGTTTGTAGTTTTTCAAGTCATTGCCTATCGAATATATAGTGTCTATGGGGTCATATTGCACTTCCCAAGGCTTCCATTAGACGTCAACAGTCTTTAGAACCTTGTTTGATGCTTCTACTGTGAAGGAGGGGGGAATGAGATCTGTTGGAGTCAGGGGTCTGGCAGAGTGCCATGAGCTGAGTCTCGRGCGCTCCCGTGAGAGTTAGCTGCGTTCCATTGCATTTCTACAGACAAAGGAATTCTCCGGTTGAAACATTATTGAAGATTTATGATAAAAACATCCTAAAGATTGATTCTATACTTTGTTTGACATGTTTCTACGAACTGTAATATGACTTTTCGTCTGAACTTTCGCCTGGACTTGCCCGCGCCTCCTGAGTTTGGATTTGTGTACTAAACGCGCAAACAAAAAAGAGGTATTTGGACATAAATGATGGACTTTATCGAACAAAACAAACATTTATTGTGGAACTGGGATTCCTGGGAGTGCATTCTGATGAAGATCATCAAAGGTAAGTGAATATTTATAATGCTATTTCTGACTTCTGTTGACTCCACAACATGGGGGGTATCTGTATGGCTTGTTTTTGTGTCTGAGCGCCGTACTCAGATTATTGCATGGTGTGCTTTTTCTGTAAAGTGTTTTTGAAATCTGACACAGCGGTTGCATTAAGGAGAAGTTTATCTAAAGTTCCATGCATAACACTTGTATCTTTTAGCAATGTTTATTATGAGTATTTTTGTAAATTGATGTGGCTCTCTGAAAAATCACCGGATGTTTTGGAACTCCTGAACATAACACGCCAATGTAAACTAAGATTTTTGGATATAAATATGAACTTTATCGAACAAAGCATACATATATTGTGTAACATGAAGTCTTATGAGTGTCATCTGATGAAGATCATCAAAGGTTAGTGATTCATTTAATCTCTTTCTGCTTTTTGTGACTCCTCTCTTTGGCTGGAAAAATGGCTGTGTTTTTCTGTGACTAGGTGCTGACCAAACATAATTGTTTTGTGTGCTTTCGTCGTAAAGCGTTTTTGAAATCGGACACTGTGGCTAGATTTACAACAAGTTTATCTTTAAAATGGTGTAAAATACTTGTATGTTTCAGGAATTTTAATTATGGGATTTCTGTTGTTTTGAATTTGGCGCCCTGCAATTTCACTGGCTGTTGGCGAGGTGGGACGCTACCATCCCGAATATCCCAGACAGGTTTGACCAACAATGCCGTTAAGAAAAATAATTGTTAAGAAAGTATTTACTCAAATAAACTGAAAAAAAAAAAAAAGGAAAATAAATAATTCGAGAGCAACAATAAAATAACAGAGTCGGTACAGAGTCAATGTGCGGGGGCACCGGTTATTTGAGGTAATTGAGGTAATATGTACAGTACCAGTCAAAATTTTGTACACACCTACTCATTCAAGGGATTTTCTTTATTTTTACTATTTTCTACATTGTAGAATAATAGTGAAGAAATCAAAACTATAAAATAACACATATGGAATCATGTAGTAACCAAAAATGTGGGAAACAAATAAAATAAAAAWATATATATTTGAGATTCTTCAAAGTAGCCACCCTTTGCTTTGATGACAGCTTTGCGCACTCTTGGCATTGAATTGTCCTGATTCGTGATTTCAAGTTTGTATACTTAGATTTTTTACAAATTGATCACAGCAAAAAATAAATTCTTATGCATTTCCCGCTGTGTAAACACATTGCAAATAGGCTCAGAATAACTCCTCCTGATAAAGTTGGGTAGCTGATATTCAGAGCTTAAATATCCAAATTGATTACTCACAGGAATCAGGACTAATAAAGCCAATGCTACAACCTATTTTACAAACGGTGGCCCTACCACATGGATGGGCATTCATCAAATTCCATTATGGGGGGTGACATAGTAGGCTACAACCCAGTAAGCACGGGCCAACGTATTTCTGACATATTTTTGGGGTCATGTCCGGACCGGAGGTATTTTTMGGGTGTTTTACAAATGGTAGGCCTACCATGTATAGTACTAGTTAAAAGTTTGGACACACCCACTCATTCAAAGGTTTTTCTTTATTTTTACTCGTTTCTACATTGTAGAATAGTAGTGAAGACATCAACACTATGAAATAACACATATGGAATCATGTTGTAACCCAAAAAGTGTTAAACAAATCAAAATATATTTTATATTTTAGAATCTTCAAAGTAGCCACCCTTTGCCTTGATGACAGCTTTGCACACGCTTGGCATTCTCTCAACCAGCTTCACCTGGAATGCTTTTCCAAAAGTCTTGAAGGAGTTCCCACATATGCTGAGCACTTGTTAGCTGCTTTTCCTTCACTCTGCAGTCCAACTCATCCCACACACCCTCTCAATTGGGTTGAGTTTGGGTGATTGTGGAGGCCAGGTCATCTAATGCAGCACTCCATCACTCTCCTTCTTGGTCAAATAGCCCTTACACAGCCTGGAGGTGTGTTGGGTCATTGTCCTGTTGAAAAACAAATGATAGTCCCACTAAGCCCAAACCAGATGGGATGGCGTATCGCTGCAGAATGCTGTCGTAGCCATGCTGGTTAAGTGTGCATTGAATTCATTGCATTGTGTGCATTGAATAAATCGCTGACAGTGTCACCAGCAAAGAAACCCCACACCATCACACCATGCTCCACACCAAGCTCCTCCATGCTTCACGGTGGGAACCACACATACGGAGATCATCCGTTCACCACCTCTGCGTCTCACAAAGACACGGCGGTTGGAACCAAAAATCGAAACTTTTCAACTTTCCTTCAGAATCGAACATGAACCGGTTTCAACGTCTGGAAAGACGTCTTTTCACCTTTCATTCAGAACCTAACGTGAACCTAACTTCAACATCTGGAAAAATATTTATTATAATTTTGCTTACTGGGACTATTCTTGTAGGGGAGGCAATTTGTTGGTCTTGCCTCGGGTGGCAGAATGGCCAGGACCGGCCCTGGTACAGATGACATGTTTTGACATATGCATACCGATGCCCACATCTATGAAGAAGGCCTTGCAAGACAAATTGGATAACTCTTCCTAAAGGGAGGGGGAGAGCAATGGTGGAAAAAGTACTCAATTGTCATACTTGTGTAAAACTAAAGATACTTTAATAGAAATTGACTCAAGTAAAAGTGAAAGTCACCCAGTAAAATACCATTTGAGTAAAAATCTAAAAGTATCTGGTTTTAAATGTACTTAAGTAAATGGAATTTCTTGTTTAAAAAAAATATATATTTACAGATAGCCAGAGGCACACTCCAACACTCAGACATAATTTAAAGACAACGCATTTGTGTTTAGTGAGTCTGCCAGATCAGAGGCAGTAGGAATGACCAGGGACGTTCTCTTGAAAAGTGTGTGAATTGGACCATTTTCCTGTCAAAATGTAACGATTACTTTTGGGTGTCAAGAAAATTGTATGGAGTAAAAAGTACATTATTGTCTTTAGGAATGTAGTGAAGTCAAAGTAAAAAGTAAAAAAGTAAAAGCAAAGTAAAAGTAAAAGCAAAAAGATGAATAGTAAATACAGATACCCCAAAAATGACTGTGTGTAGTACTTTAAAGTATTTCTACTTAAGTACTTTACACCACTGGGGGAGATATACCAGTGGCCTGAGGGATTTGCCAATGTAGATGTACAACAGCTGCAGAAAAGCCAAARGTTATCACAGAGTTGCAAACGTGGGGCATGGAGCTGTAAGCAGAACAGAGGTACTTGGCAGATCAAGTAAAGCTGTGATTTCTAAGAGGCTCAAGCCTGGATGGATGTTGAAAAGTAATTTTTCTGGGTTGCTGCCCAGGTCATCACWGGCAGGAAATTATGGTCCACTTGTTACTCCATGTGCTGACAGAGAAAAGCAACAATGATGACCTAGTCTGAATCCCCCAACCTACTAATGCTCTTCTTTGGATACAATGTACAGATGTACGATCTTAGTTAGATCATGCTGTTGCAGGAAAATGTAGAACATGTAGTGTATTTGAGGTTTWAAAAGGTTTCTGAAGTTTGTAATTTCCATTTTGAAATTTCAGACTCGATTTTCCCTTCCCTAAAAATGTATCAACCCCTACAAATATGTAAATTCATTATTATCCACATAATAATTCACATTTCCTGTTACAGCAGGATTAATTTCCTGCTGTAGCAAACTGGCTCAAATTAATATCCTACATCTGTATACACACAAGATGGGTGAAATGAGGACAACATATCTCTTGAGTCCACTGTCAGATCACTCTGGTGAAAATCTCTATAAAGAACAAACAAGACACCTSATGAAGTTTTTGAATGGGTCCACACCAGACATTGATTATGTCTTCCCATCCTCAAAACCCTACCCTGAAATTCAGTGTGTGCTGTTCAAAAGACTTGGCCCATAGTTTGTTACAAACAATGTCAGTAGATGAGACTGTTTCTTGGGAGGCAGCACAACGAGTTATTGGATTTGGCAGGCAATGTTTGGGTTAGAAAAGTTAATAGCAGTTAGAGTAACCACAAAACAGGTTGTGTGTGTGCACTCCTTTAATCAATTCCAAATGTTGGATGAGAAAGAGGCCCTGTTTATAATTTTCTGGAGGAGCAAAGTAACAGAGTGAGATGGCTGAACTTCCCCATCTGCGAGCCTCATATCCATACTGTATGTGCTGCTGATAAATAATGGATCCCTTTTGTTTTGTCTTTGCACTGATTATAGTTTATTCGATTGGCTCAGTAGAAAACACGTCCTTCAGTGCATTCGGAAAGTATTCAGGCCCCTTCCCTTCTTACACATTTTCTGACGTTAAAGCCTTATTCTAAAATTGATTAAATTAATGTTTTTACTCATCAATCTACACACAATATCCCATAATGACAAAGRAAAAACAGTTTATTTCTTATTTTTGCTCATTTAAAAATAAATAAAAACTGAAATATCATATTTAAATAAGTATTCAGACCCTCTACTCAGTACTTTGCTGAAGCACCTTTGGCAGCGATTACAGCCTTGAGTCTTCTTGGGTATGACGCTACAAGCTTGGCACACCTGTATTTGGGGAGTTTCTCCCATTCTTCTCCGTAGATCCTCTCAAGCTCTGTCAGGTTGGCTGGGGAGCGTTGCTGCACAGCTATTTTCAGGTCTCTCCAGAGATGTTCGACCGGGTGCAAGTTCGGGCTRTGGCTGGACCCKTCAAGGGCATTCAGAGACTTGTCCCGAAGCCACTCCTGCGTTGTCTTGGCTATGTGCTTAGGGTCATTGTCCTTTTGGAAGGTGAACCTTTGCCCCAGTCTGAGGTCCTGAGCACTGGAGCAGGTTTTCATCAAGGCTTTCTCTGTACTTTGCCCTGTTCGTCTTTCCCTTGATCCTAACTAGTAAAAACATCCRCACAGCATGATGCTGTCACCACCATTCTTCACCGTAGCGATGGTGCCAGGTTTCCTCCAGACGTGACGTTTGGCATTCAGGCCAAATACTTCAATCTTGGTTTCATCAGACCAGAGAATCTTGTTTCTCATGGCAAACTCCAAGCGGGTTGTCATGTGCCTTTTACTGAGGAGTGGCCTCCGTCTAGCCACTCTACCATCAAGGCCTGATTGGTGGAGTGCTGCGGYGATGGTTGTCCTCCTGGAAGGTTCTCCCATCTCTACAGAGGAACTCTGGAGCTTTGTCATCAGTTTCTTGGTCACTTCCCAGACCAAGGCCCTTCTCCCRGATTGCTCTAGAGAGAGTCTTGGTGGTTCCAAACTTCTTCCATTTAGGAATGATGGAGGACACTGTGTTCTTGGGGACCTTCAATGCTGCAGAAATGTTTTGGCACCCTTCCCCAGATCTGTTCCTCTACTTAATCCTGTCTCAGATCTCTACGGACAATTCCTTCGACCTCATGGCTTGGTCTTGCTCTGACTTGCACTGTCAACTGTGGGATGTTATATAGACAGGTGTGTGCCTTTTCAAATCATGTCCAATCAATTGAATTAACCCCAGGAGGTCTCCAGTCATGTTGTAGAAACATCTCAAGGATGATCAATGGAAACAGAATGCACCTGAGCTCCATTTCGAGTCTCATAGAAAAGGGTCTGAATACTTACGTAAATATGGTATTTCTGTTTTTTATTTTTTATACATTTTCTAAAATGTCTAAAAACCTGTTTTCACTTTGACATTGTTGGGTATTGTGTGTAGATTGYTGACAAAAATGCATTTAATATAAGGCTGTATTTTAGAATAAGGCTGTAACTTAACAAAATGTGAAAAAGTGAAGGGGTCTGAATACTTTCCAAATGCACTGTAGGTGTGTTTTGCCTCTAAACTAAGCCACAGTAACAAGTAGTCTAGATATAGACCCATTCCCATGTATAGAAAGGGTATTTTCAGAAAATCTCCAATAGCTCCCTTTCTCCGTGCGAGAATTATAGAATACATTTGCTCTGTACTCTGTAAACTGCAATGACACAGCACGGCCAGGGAAACATGCGTTTTGACACAGGCCAAAAAGGAGGGCACTGCAGAGCACCATGGTTTCAGGCACATTTCAACTCAATAAGTCATATGATGTTATACAACCAAGGGAGGAACCAGAATTTTCACAGAAATTACTTTTAATGGCTGAGGAAGAAGTCTGATCTTTTTACTCAAAACAAACTATTACAGGTTTTTTTCAATCACTTTGGTGCAATTTGCACAATTATGTTGTACATTTTCACTAATTTAGCACACAAATCAAAACAGATAATCAAAATGGCTCATGTTTCAAAACTCTTAAGCTCATTTTCAATTGACTGAGTACAACAAACAAATTCACAGTCACTTGTTCACTCTACCAAATCACTCTTTCAGTTTTGATACATATTCCATCTAAGTATCTGCTATGCAAATAGTCCCGGTAGCCATTTGATTACCTGTTCAGGAGTCTTATGGCTTGGTGCTAAAAACTGTTGAGAAGCCTTTTTMTCCTAGACTTGGCACTCCGGTACTGCTTGCCATGCGGTAGTAGAGAGAACAGTCTATGACTGGGGTGGCTGGGGTCTTTGACAATTTTTAGGGCCTTCCTCTGACACCGCCTGGTGTAGAGGTCCTGGATGGCAGGCAGCTTAGCCCCAGTGATGTACTGGGCAGTACGCACTACCCTCTGTAGTGCTTTGCGGTCAGAGGCCGAGCAATTGCTTTACCAGGCAGTGATGCAACCAGTCAGGATGCTCTCGATGTTGCAGCTGTAGAACCTTTTGAGGATCTCAGGACCCATGCCAAATCTTTTTAGTTTCCTGAGGGSGAATAGGCTTTGTCATTCCCTCTTCATGACTGTCTTGGTGTGTTTGGATATAGTTTGATCACTGGTGAACACTGTACATTTGTATATTTTTACATAAATGTATCAATTTGACATAAATTTATATTGGAAGGTAAAACCAAATCATTCCCTTGATCAAAAATATAAACGCACCATGTAAAGTGTTGGTCCCATGTTTCATGAGCTGAAATACATTTTCCATATTCACAAAAAGCTTATTTCTCTCAAATTTGGTGCACAAATCTGTCTACATCCCTGTTAGTAAGCATTTCTCCTRTGCCGAGATAATCCATCCACCTGACAGGTGTGACATATCAAGAAGCTGATTAAAGAGCATGATCATTACACAGGTGCAGCTTGTGCTGGGGACAATAAAATGAGCAGTTTTGTCACACAACACAATGCCACAGATGTCTCAAGTTTTCAGGGTGCGTGCAATTGCCATTTCACACTGCTTGCATTAGCATATCAATAATGAATGTTTACCCCATCCCATACGAGTATAAATGTACAGTAATGTTATCATACAGTGTCATTGATATTATATTATAAACCGGGTGGTTCGAGATTGGCTGACAGCCGTGYTATATCAGACCGTGTACCACAGGTATYACAAAACATTTATTTTTACTGCTCTAATTAAAGCATTAAAGCAACTTGGGGGTTTGTGGTATATGGAAAATATACCACGGCTAAGAGCTGTGTCCAGGCACTCCCGTTGCGTCATGCGTAAGAGCAGCCCTTAGCCGTGGTATGTAGGCTATATACTGTACCACACCCCCTCGGGCCGTATTTCTTAAATATAGGCTACACAGCTATAGAATGTTAGCTAGCAAGCTAGCTAGCTAATTACCAAAATAATTTCTGCATCCTCACATAAACGTGATGTCTGATAGCTGAATGRGTAAGTTTAGCTGAACCATAGCTATATATGAGTTATTGGGCTTACACTAGCATATTAAAGTTACATTAGAACAAACTAGGCTTAATTTGATCAATATCATGGAAGTCATTATATGAGGTAAAAGCAAATTGCGARTGAAATCGTTGATAKTTCTTTGGGGAGTTGCCTCTTGCCTGGACCTCAGTGGGTTGAGATTTAAGGCTATGGCGACAAATTCAGAATGTAACAGGCTGTAACTTTACAATAAAAAACAAATCGCTTTTCAGTGCTGATTTTAACATGAAAATATTGGTGGGGCAAGTTCCATCAAAAAAGCTAATATGCATTGAAACCAATACACACACAAACGCTATAACATTTGGTTATGATCAGTTTCCTTCCCATTGTCAAATTCAGCACAGATCTACAATATTGCTACATTGTTAGAGTATTGGGACGCAGCCAAAACACCATTCTGAGTGTGTCTGCAGGCCTGTTACCAAGATGCTCCAGTTAAGAATAAAGCAACAACGTTTATAAAGTTACTCCATCGCTTCATCTTTTGCATAGTTACAGTTCCATGGGTATAACAATCTGACATCAAACATTAATAACAAGCCAYGTTGTATAGCTACCTCAAAACAGATGTTAGCCACTGCTTTTATTCACCACCAACCYCAGTTGAATTTTATTTTACAGCTTGCTTTATTGTAACGGATGATCATATTTCGATGTCTAGTGGCTGGTGAGCACCGAGACGTTTTATGTCTACATTTCCTTCATAACGCTAAGTTAGAAATGTATTTGCTKGGAGATAGTCAACATATTTCCTGATAAGATCAATGACACCTACGCTCTGTGCTTTCTCTGGCTGCCCCTCCGCCACAGAAGGCACTGAGCGAGGCTGAAACAGCTGCATTCTGGAGTGGCCTTACTCAAAGAAAATTTACCAAAACAATAATATGACAGGGAGGATTCGAGTATGCTGCTTTATTAACTCAGGGTAGCGCTCGAGATATGACAAGTTCACAGTTTACATTTTAGTAATACGTGTAGCCGAGGGTATTTTTGCGAAAGTCTAGTAAGTGTGAAGACCCTCTGAGATAGGGGGTATGACAAGTGTTATCAGTTTAGAGTTTTGTACTTAGAMTTTTGAAAATATACCACTTACATCTGAAATATTTTCCAAAGTGATTGAGAAAAAAAAATGGAATCCAATAAAAGTGTCTACAGATACGTATGACAGACGTTGCAAGTGTGACACACACAAAATGTATGGTCACATTTGTGTTTGTGTATTGTTTCTTTGTATTGGGGAAGAATGCTTTTACTTAAATGTCAGTCCTCCAAGGTTTCGCCACTGCGATGCATTTATACTACTGTTGGCCAGTAGGGCACAGTGAGACGTGTTCGTATCGCACTGGGACTATATGCGATCCTGCACCTGTGTGTTCTCATTATTGAGAGAACCTTTGAAKGAGAAGTCACGTTCTACTGTTTCATCATTTATCCTGTGTTACAGGCCAGTAAAGTGCAAAAATACACTGAATACCACAATATAGTTTTGTAACTTGCCTGTTGAAGTGAATGTAATGGTTTGAACAACATCGTAATTGTATAACTTCGTACTCGACAGAAAACGCATGTCGAGTGTKAAATTAAATGATAGCGGTGCATTCCTTTGATCTAGAAAATAAAAATGTTAACTCCTGAACATTTTTATTTTTGAAAAAGACACTCCTGAAAATATCCTAAGGGTTTAGAGAATTTTATGTTGTAACTGTGATGTTTAAGAACTTTGTAATTGTTGTACTGTAAATGTTAGAAAAGCTGCGAGATTAGGGCTAGCTCCGGTTAGCTTTTGGCTAGCTCCGGTTATCGGTTTGCTAGCTTGTTGAGTCATTTTTCAATAATTAGCATTATTGTCACTTGCAATAGCCTCGTCTTTCTATTAGCCCTTCTTACACTGGGTGAATGTATTTTGAGCATGGGTATAAAGTAACTTCTAATGAGTTAAACCAGTCTTTAAAGGCTTTCATGTTTTAGAGTCTCCTATGGGGCTATAGTGGGCAACAGTCAACTACATAATTATAACCTAAATGTGTTTGGGGTATAAATGTAAAGAATTTTAGGATGTGAATTGGATTGGAATTTAATATTTTTGTTGTGTAAATTTATGTATTTTTGATTTGTTTATGAAATAATATGTCAGGGATTTATGAGACAAATTATTAAATACACTTAGCAAAACAAAACGTTATGTTTGGTACTTGAGAGAACCTTTAAAAGTAAAAATGTTCTGTTTCATAATTTATCCTTTTTTAAAGGCTCTATTATCTTCTGCACCAGACCCACAACTGGGACCTGTAAAACAAGGCACCCCAGCTTTGAAGATAGGGTAGCAGATGTGTTGTCATGTCATTTGGAGGGGTAAAGAAAACCCTCTATAGAGTGCACTAGTGTGCGTGTGTGCAGAGGCGTCATGCTCATAGGGGGCACAGGGGCACTTGTAATGGCCTTGACAAACTGCCATCTCTCTCTTCCAACATAATTGGGTCCAGGCTTTTCAATTGTGTGGGACAGTATCCACTTGAAATCATGAAAGAAAGGCCTTAGCATTGCCCTGTCCTACTTGAGTTCACTGTGATTGACAATTRCATGTAACAGACAATATGCCATATAACAATAATGTGTTTAGCACAACCACATTACCTGGATTGCAGTTGAGATTATATAAAAAAAATACATAGTGCACGTCATCAACGCTGTTCAAGATTCTGTGCAGATTATTATAGCCATTGTGAAGATCTCCAGACCTGCGACCTTTGCATCCATGATTACATAAGAATACATTTATAGTTACAGTAACCTCAAAATATGGCCGTGGATGTTACCCATTTTAAGTTTCAATAAACACTGTTACATTTGTTTGTAAGATAGCCTTATCTTTAGGCTATTTACTGTATTACAAATGTCATATTGAATTGTGTTGGATAAATATCAACATTTAAAGGAGATGTATCTCATGCTTGGATAGTTTCGTCTGAGCCACTGGCTTAAAACCTCTTCAGGATCCGACCCTTGTTTTKAATTTTTGCCWAAAATGACATACCCAAATCTAACTGCCTGAGCTCAGGCATTGAAACAAGGATATGCATATTCTTGATACCATTTGAAAGGAAACCCTTAAGTTTGTGGAAATGTGAAATGAAGGTAGGAGAACATAACACATTAGATCTGGTAAAAGAAAATGCAAAAAAACCAACTGTTATGGATTTTTTTTGTACCATCATCTTTGAAATGCAAGAGAAAGGCCATAATGTATTATTCCAGCCCAGGCGCAATTTAGATTTTGGCCAAAATCAGAACTGTCTATGTCCTGGGAAATGTTATTGTTACTTACAACCTCATGCTAATCACATTAGCCTACATTAGCTCAACCGTCCTGTGGGGGAACCACCGATCCTGAAGAAGTTTTAATCCTATTCTATAACTTAAATGTTTTGTTTAGTTGGAGATGTGAATCTCCAACTTGTCAACTTGTCGACAAGGTAATAGGCTATTTACTGTATTGCAAAAGTGATATTGAATTGTGTTTGGTTGTCAGCGCAACCAAATATCAACACTTAAAAGGAGATGTATCTTTTGTATCTTTTCCAGACTTAGTCTGGATTCAAGTCTCCATCTCAACAAAAAATCTAAGTTACAGAATAAGACTAAATCAAATCAAACTTTAAATGCACTTTAACATAGATTTTTGGTTGAGATAGAGACATGAATCCAACATAAATATTATTAACTTGAAGATTACATTTGAAATAAACCAAAGCTTGAAACACTAGGCATATGGGGTGGCAGGGTAGCCTAGTGGTTAGAGCGTTGGACTAGTAACCAGCAGGTAGCCTAGTGGTTAGAGCTTTGGACTAGTAACCGAAAGGATGCAAAATCAAATCCCAGAGCTGACAAGGCAGTTAACCCACTGTTCCTAGGCCGTCATTGAAAATACGAATTTGTTCTTAACTGACTTGCCTAGTTAAATAAATTATATATATATATATATATATATATAATGCATGTCATCACAATCCATATAATGCATGTCATCACAAGATGCCAAGCCTCTTCCACCCTCTTGTTCACTCCACACCTGAAAAATGTAAATTGCATCTCACACCCTACACTTGTCTTTCCATCACCAAGGTAAACAACTCGCTGAGCTATAGCTTGCCCGTTCCGTAGCAAGCTGCTCTATCAGCACTGCATGATTGGAGAAGTAATTTAATGTTGAGCTWAATAAAAGATATGGTTTCAGAGGTCTAAAAAGGAAKGATATAAACCATTACTTCATTTTGCTGGTCGGAACAGTGGAACGGAACAAAAAAAAAGAATGGTTCTGTTCAGAATGTAATAATTGGAAAATAATTTCAGTTCCAACCCCTGCTAAATAGTATTATTGATAATATATGACTCTTAAATCTACCATTTGGAATGACTTCGATAACAACAGTGATTCTATTTAGTTATTAGTAGATATTTGTCACGTTGTCTAATGATTGGAGACAGGCACAGGAATAGGTAATAGGGGGTTTTATTTTCTCCAGCCAAACAAATGAGCGAGGTGTCAACCTCTAAATAATACACGGGACGAGACCCGTAAATTAAGTGCGCAATAACACGTAGCATGGAAGCCGAAAACAATAGCACAGATACTCACAGGACCAACGGACATMGTAACAATAACCGACAAGGACAATGGGGAACAGAGGGCACATATATAAACTCAGCAAAAAAAGAAATGRCCTCTCACTGTCAATTGCGTTTATTTTCAGRAAACTTAACATGTGTAAATATTTGTATGAACATTACAAGATTCAACAACTGAGACATAAACTGAACATGTTCTACAGACATGTGACTAACAGAAATGGAATAATGTGTCCCTGAACAAAGGGGGGTCAAAATCAAAATTAACAGTCAGTATCTGGTGTYGCCACCAGCTGCARTAAGTACTGCAGTGCATCTCCTCCTCATGGAATGCACCAGATTTGCCAGTTCTTGCTGTGAGATGTTACCCCACTCTTCCACCAAGGCACCTGCAAGTTCCCGGACATTTCTGGGGGGAATGGCCCTAGGCCCTCACCCTCCGATCCAACTGGTCCCAGATGTGCTCAATGGGATTGAGATCCGGGCTCTTCGCTGGCCATGGCAGAACACTGACATTCCTGTCCTTGCAGGAAATCACGACACAGAAGAGCAGTATGGCTGGTGGCATTGTCATGCTGGAGGGTCATGTCAGGATGAGCCTGTAGGAAGGGTACCACATGAGGGAGGAGGATTTCTTCCCTGTAAGCGACAGCGTTGAGATTGCCTGCAATGACAAAAGCTCAGTCCGATGATGCTGTGACACACGCCCAGACCATGACGGACCCTCCACCTCCAAATCGATCCTGCTCCAGAGTACAGGCCTCGGTGGAACGCTCATTCATTCGACGATAAACGCGAATCCGACCATCACCCCTGGTGAGAGCAAAACCGCGACTTGTCAGTGAAGAGCACTTTTGGCAGTCCTGTCTGGTCCAGCGACGGTGGGTTTGTGCCCATAGGAGAGGTTGTTGCCGGTGATGTCTGGTGAGGACTGCCTTACAACAGGCCTACACGCCCTCAGTCAGCCTCTCTCAGCTCATTGTGGAAGGTCTGAGCACTGATGGAGGGATTGTGCGTTCCTGGTGTAACTCGGGCAGTCGTTGTTGCCATCTGTACCTGTCCGCAGGTGTGATGTTCGGATGTTCTGATCCTGTGCAGTGTTGTTACACGTGGTCTGCCTGCGAGGACGATCAGCTGTACGTCTGTCTCCCTGTAGCGCTGTCTTGGGCGTCTCACAGTACGGACATTGCAATTATTGCCCTGGCACATCTCAGTCTCATGCCTCCTTGCAGCATGCCTAAGGCACGTTCACGCCAATGAGCAGGGACCCTTGGCATCTTTTTTTGGTGTTTTTCAGAGTGAGTAGAAAGGCTCTTTAGTGTCCTAAGTTTTCATAACTGTGACCTTAATTGCCTACTGTCTGTAAGCTGTTAGTGTCTTCATGACCGTCCACAGGTGCATGTATAATTGTTTATGTTCATTGAACAAGCATGGAAAACAGTGTTTTAAACCTTTACAATGAAGATTGTGAAGTTATTTGGATTTTTACCGAATTACCTTTGAAAGACAGAGTCCTGAAAAAGGGACGTTTCTTTTTTTTGCTGAGTTTACAATTACTAATCAGGGGGAATGGCAACCAGGTGTGCGTAATGAGACAAGACAGTCCGGGMTTGGTGGTAATGAATCCATTTRAGTGACACCTAGAAGGCCGGTGATGTAGACCTCCGGTGCTGGTGAACGGAATGAGCAGCAGTACTGGGGGGATCCGTGACAATCTTATCATTCACGCGATAGTGCATTGTTTGTAGTCAGTTGTAAATATTAAAGCTAAGCAGGTCTGGGCATGGTTAAAACTCTGGATGGGAGACCAAATGGATGGCTGTCGATAGATCAGCTCTCTAGTAGGAGGTGCTGCCCAGCTTGTTTTTTTTCAGATAGTGGATATTGTTGAAGATCTGACGTTGTTTCAATAGGTGCAAATTCAACATATTTTATACAAGGTTTGTCTATGTTGAAAATTGGTTGCCATGATGACATAATCCTGTGGTTAAAATTTCACCCTCAAAATACTTTTTCAAATCCAATCTATTTTCCATATAGATTCCATGTCACAATACGTTGGTAAATTACGTTGAAACAACGTTGATTCAACCAGTTTCTGCCCAMTGGGAAACCCCTGGTTACTGTATGATAATTAAGGCTCAGTTTAACGGACCATTGCCCCTTTTGAGATGTGACGGATCAGTCTGTTTAGGTCAGAGTGGGTTTTAAAAGTAAAATCATCTAGACATCAAAAAAAGAGAGAGGGAGAAGGAGAGAGCGTTTATCAAATCAGCTGGTCTGCAGTCATTTGGGCTTTTGCCAATACATTTATTTTGTTGCCAAGAGCATGGTTTCTAAGAAAACGGTTATCAAATCTTCAAACGCCACTAATAATGGTGCACAGCTGTTTTGCAAAGAACATTTGATGATTAATTTATTAAGCATGAAATCTCTTTAAAAAAATATATCTTTATCCCTTTTGCCCCCCAAGCTCCCTCCCCTTTTCCTAATAAACTGTGGGGAACCTCAAATGTTGTTTGTCTTGGATGGGATGATTATATAGACTATAGGTTGTTTATTTCTAATGTGTGACGTGTGCATGTTTYCTGTATAAAGGGAACAGTTGGATAGTGTCCTACACCCTTTTTAACAGCTTGCCCTAGCCTTTATGATGTCACTATGTCTACTTTATCTTAAACCTGTCCTTTGTCATGCTGTCTCAGCAGTCAGCCCAATAGAACTTCTGTAAGCTTGTTATAGTTTATCCTCCCCAGAGAAACGAGGTGAGTATTCTAACATATTCACCTTTTTAAGTAGAAAAGTGTCTCAATGTGTATACACAAAGTGCTGCTGGGAAATGAAGACAAGAAAATGACATTGAGAAGAGAAAACAGACCCCCTCTGGGTTTCTTATTAAGTTGTGGCCTAGAAACCAGATGTAACCAGCCTGTCGACCCCCCCCCCCCCCCCCTTATATTCCCATTGCCCCAGTCAGAGTCAAGGCAGTGGGCCAGAACCTTTGTCTTGTTTTCCAACTTTGTGAGCCGACACAAATTGGAAAACAGGCAAGGCTGTTGAGGGAAAGGCAAATCACCTACTTTCTCCTCCTGTAACCTCATAGCTTATGGCTCTCACATCCTCAAAAAATAGGCTCTGCAACAAAACAAACAAGAGTTGAAAAAATCGGCGATCCTATTTGCATCCCATGAAAATAGTTTGCCCATGACATACATATTTTAAGATCACCATATAATGCCTCCGTAACTTGAGCAGGAATTATTTTCAATGAAAGATTATTGGAGAGAGTTGACAACGCTCACACACTGCTTGGAACTATTGTTGTAATGACCAAAA
Source organism: Salvelinus sp. IW2-2015 (assembly GCF_002910315.2). Classification (NCBI taxonomy): domain Eukaryota; kingdom Metazoa; phylum Chordata; class Actinopteri; order Salmoniformes; family Salmonidae; genus Salvelinus; species Salvelinus sp. IW2-2015. The sequence continues at coordinate 44,627,733 of NC_036848.1, forward strand.
AATGCATTAAATAAGATGAATTACATTATAATACTGACTGAGACTGCTGTGTTTTGTCTTGAAAACTCTATCTGATCCTTTTACCCCATATGGCCAGCAAGTGGTTTACGATCGGTTGCCCCCATGTTCTTACTGGCTAATACTTTAAGCCACTGAGCCTCCATTAGACTGTCAGTGGGGAACTGATGACCCTGGTATTGAATGACTGATCTTGTGCTGATGAAAGGCAGGCAGGCATTGGAAAGGTTTTAATACATCATGGGACTATGTGAGTTGAATTTACAGTTTGAGCTGAATTTGACCGCAAGTGTGGGAGGAGTACATTACAACCTCCTGGAGATGCCTTGACATCAACATGTTCAGTTTGGTTTCTATATGGGTCAGTGATCAGACTTCAAGCTCAAAAGGAGCAAACCTGATACTGTGAGCCTTACCAATAGAAAATGAAGTATGAAAAAKCATATTTTCGATTACTCAAGCACAGTAGTACCTTGGGTCAGTAAAACAAAATTGAAATGTCAATGCTTTCAATTAAGATATTTCCATGCAGATAAGTATGGTTGTATACGGATGCATACAGAAACAGACTACAAGCAATACCAGCTTAAAAATGTCCACATCACTGGCACATTTACTGGAAGTTGGACCTCTCAACCATGAATCTTTCCATTCTGTACCTTTGATCCCATTATTTGTCATAAGTATCATTATTTTCCATGGGCTGCACCCAGTTCCTCTCTTTTRGTGACTCTGCCCAGCACAGTGTGAGGGGAAGGGAGCTGCAGGCAGCTGTTATTTGCAATGATATTGCAATGACATAACCAGGAGAACTGCGATGGGGCCACGTTTGGGAGGCAGGGGAGAGCTGCTGGGCGCATTGGATGAAAAGATCCCTCAGGGGACACAGACATTGTCTGGAGGCTGCTGCACATGGCACTGCAGTCTTCACAGACGGATGTATTCCAACACTGCTCACAGGACCCAATCTGTTATCTGCAATGAGGTGGCTAATACAGTCATTCCACTGTTGTTTGCTATCTAATTGGGACATTTTTATCTGGTGGTGGTTTGTTGTTCATCAAAATAAAGAAAGGGGTTTTGTAGATGCCTGTTGAAACCTGAAGGAGAAATCAAACCAACATCCTGTATTTTTATGGTGTCTTGTCTTCTTTCAAGTGTCTACTGTGATGTGTCTAAAATTAATTTCACCCTCCTCTGGTTTTCTGAACATTGATCCACTATGACCTGTGGGGTGAGAAACCTGCTGGGGTGATAATTATACACAAGGATACCCTCTACTCTTTTTTTTTTTTTTTTTTACAGATAAATGTTTGCTTTGTCACGTAGCATGCGATTGACACAACAAAGGAAAGTTTACACTCCATCTTGTTGGAAAAGAGATATGCTTATCACAAGTGTGCATTAGACAGGTCTCTGTGCGAACAAACCCCTCTGTATGTCTGCTATGTGGTGCCTTAGTAAAATGGGGTTAAACTTAGGAGAGGGAGGAAAAGTTGAAACCAAATTGTATGGTTTACTGAAACCATCAACATCTCAGTCAAAACCACTTCAGGGAATAATAAAGATGTCCATGATTATATTCTGGAATCAATTGTGCAACGGTCTGTCTGTTCGTTAAAGGGAGTTTGTAAGAACAAGGGAAACCTCACAAGTTGAATGTTCTTCATGCCACTGAATATTTGTTATTCACTGTGTATTTATTCCTATGTATTTATTGTCACTATTTCTATTTTTTATTCTATTTTTATCTTTAACTCTGCATTGTTGGAAAAMAACCCGTAAGTTAGCATTTCACTGTTAGTCTACACCTGTTGTTTTTTGAAGCATGTGACAAATAACATTTGATTTGAAAACTCTCTATGGCCCCAAGGTTGTCTCATGATCAGTCTTATCAAATTGCATTGCTAAGTCATGGTTACACTAACATCATAAAATTGAGAAATCACTAATGTTTTTGTATGAGAACAGATCAGGTCATAAAGTCACAATAGTTTCCAAAATAAAGTCACAAAATCATTTCCAAAGAAGAAAGCTTCCGTTTCATGTTAAAGAACTGAACGTTGTAAATTACAAGTCTGTTTCAGGGCATAATATCATAATTTCATAAATAGCCTACATCATCAATTTTTATATATTTTTTTATTTCACCTTCATTTAACCAGGTAGGCCAGTTGAGAACAAGTTCTCATTTACTGTCACGACTTCAACCGAAGTCGGTTCCTCTCCTTGTTCGGGCGGCGTTCGGYGGTCGGCGTCACCGGTCTTCTAGCCATCGTCGATCCACTTTTAATTTTCCATTTGTTTTGTCTTGTTTTCCTACACACCTGGTTTTCATTTCCCTCATTAATTGTTGTGTATTTAGCCCTCTGTTCCCCCCCATGTCTTTGTGTGGAATTGTTTGTTGTAGTGRTTGTGCACATGTTTACTGTTGTGTGTTGGGTTTTGTACCCATGTTTGTTATTTCTTTATGCCGTTGGTTTTGCAATTAAACTGCTCCGGCTATTACCTAGTTCTGCTCTCKTGCGTCTGACTTCCCTGCCACCAGTTACGCACCCCTTACATTTACAACTGCGACCTGGCCAAGATAAAGCAAAGCAGTGCGACAAAAACAACAACACAGAGTTACATATGGGATAAACAAATGTACAGTCAATAACACAATATAAAAATCTATATAGTGTGTGCAAATGTAGTAAGATTAGGGAGGTAAGGCAATAAATAGGCCATAGTGGTGAAATAATTACAATTTAGCATTAACACTGGAGTGATAGATGTGCAGATGATGATGTGAAAGTAGAGATACTGGGGTGAAAAAGAGCAACAACAAAAAAATAACAATATGGGGATGTGGTAGTTGGGTGGGCTATTTACAGATGGGCTGTGTACAGGTGTAGTGATCAGTAAGCTGCTCTGACAGCTGATACTTAACTAAGAAGCCGATTCGAACTGCTGATGCAGTTCGCCACAAGATGTTTTTGTGCTGGTCYAGGGCAGTCAGGTCTGGAGTGAACCAAGGGCTATATCTGTTCTTGGTTCTGCATTTTTTGAACGGAGCATGCTTGTCTAATATGGTGAGGAAGTAACATTTAAAGAATGACCAGGCATCCTCAACTGACGGGATGAGGTCAATATCCTTCCAGGATACCCAGGCCAGGTCGATTAGAAAGGCCTCCTCGCTGAAGTGTTTAGGGAGCGTTTGACAGTGATGAGGGGTGGTTGTTTGACCGCGGACCCAATACGGACGCAGGCAATGAGACAGTGATCGCTGAGATCCTGGTTGAAGACAGCAGAGATGTATTTAGAGGGCAAGTTGGTCAGGATGATATCTATGAGGGTGCCCATGTTTACAGATTTAGGGTTGTACCTGGTAGGTTCCTTTATAATTTGTGTGAGATTGAGGGCATCTAGGTTAGATTGTAGGACGGCCGGGGTGTCAATATGGTTTGACTATGTAATAATCTGTAGAAATGTATATTAGATGTGTTTTCATGTACCATCTGACCCCTTTTTGAACATGTTTATGTTTTAGACATTGTTTATTACATTATCATCAAGACAGTCTACACATCTTGCCTACTCTTGTGTTTGTGTGTTTTGGAGTGAGAGTCAGAGAGTGGAAAGCCTGGGACATTACATAATCTGCCAAGCACGTCCACAACAGATCTGTTAGATGTTTTTATTTCCACATACTGTATCTTATCTCCTGTATCCAACACACACACCCTGCCATGCCCTGTACTTCCACCCAACCCCTCATCCCCTCCCAGCCCAATACAGTCAGGCTGATAAGTGGGACGGACATTCCATCAACACGACTCAGGATTTGTTCTCCCAACGGATTGGAAGTTGAAAAAGCAACAGTGGTGCTCTTCAAAATATCAGCCACTCAGTCAACGCGCCATCTCTGCCTGAGGCTCTGCTCGCCAAGAAACCCAGCCTGGTCTCATAGACTAGACATAACATAGTAAATATAAATCGGGACACACAAATTGGTATGATAAGTCACGTTTTGTATGGTTACATAAAAGAGATTAAGATAAAAACAAACATAGGGGGGTTGGTAGGGGTGTATGGGTAGGCGTATAACGCGAAAGTCTAGCAACACAAAGGTTGTGAGTTCAAATCTCATCACAGATTATCTAGCATCTTAGTAACATTTCAATGACTTACTACTTTTTAGCTACTTTGCATGTTAGCTGACTCTTCCCTTTACCTTAACCCAATTTTTTTATTTATGATTTAACTAGGCAAGTCAGTTAAGAACAAATTCTTATTTACGATGACGGCCTACCCCGGCCAAACTAGGCCAATTGTGCACCACCCTTTGGGACTCCTAATCACGGCCAGATGTGATACAGCCTGGATTTGAACCAGGGACTGTAGTGACAGCACTTGTACTACAAGGCAGTGCGTTAGAATGCTGCACCACTCGGGAGCCCTAACCCCAGCCTGGTAAACATTATCCAGCTACCTAACGTTAGCCAACTAGCTAGCTAGAATTCGTAACATATCATATGTTTTGCAAAGTAGTAACATATATGATTTTGTAATTCGTAACATATGATATGAAATGGGTGATGGACATCCACAAATTAATACATACCATATCAAACGTAACATATCCTACTAAATTGAGTCTCGGATTTACATATAGAACAATACGAAATGCTCTGAGACCAGGTTGAGAAACCAGCTCCATTTGCTTGGTAAGACAAGAAACACTGGGGGGAAAGCAGAAGACAACTGAGCTTCATGAAAAAAAGCAGCAGTTTATAAAGACAGCATTTCAACAAATGATGAGACACTTGTTCCAATGACTGATGAGTCTACTGCAAACGAGACACATATTTTATCCAATAAATGCAACAGGTAAGGCCAACAACAGACCTCCTAACAGAGGGCCATCCTCACACATTCTTGTAATTMTATTTAACTAGGCAAGTCAGTTTAGAACAAATTCTTATTTACAATGACAGCCTAGGTACAGCGGGTTAACTGCCTCGTTCATGGGCAGAACAACAGATGTTTACCTTGTCAGCTCAGGGATTCGATCTAGCAACCTTTTGGTTACTGGCATACCGCTCTAACCACTAGGCTACCTGCCACCCCATAATGGGAGGGTGGAGCCCGTAACATGTGCCACATTGGGGACAGAGGGTGGTTAGCCATGAATGGAGGGAAATGAAGGCAGGCTGTGATGTTGTAAACCCTCTAATCTCATCATCTTCGTTGTCTACTGTTTCCATGTCATCTTTATGCTCCGTTGACTACATCAGGCTTTCCCCTAACGCTCCCTCAACGTTTCCCTCTTAAGATTCTAATTACAGCACAATGGTCCTGTTCCCCCAGCCTCACTCCCCCTAATGCTTAATGAAATCTGAAAGGTCAGTGCGTTCTGTAGTGTGACGCTCTTTAACGTGTTCGCATGGAAGTGGCGGCGAGGACTTTGTAGTCTCAACGGCAGAGCAGCACATCTGCTGTGCTTCAGGGGTAGCTTGAACACAATGGAAGCCTCTGAGCCTCTTTCCTACTCTTTACAGRAGTTATAGATAGATTTATTTGACCATTTAAAATACAATACAACCACACATGTGGATAACGCATTTACAATAATCGAGAACGACACAAAAAATGTAGAAACCGTATTTCCATTGGGGTCCTCTTAAATAAATGATTAAAAAATGGACGAACATAGACCTAGTTGCCTAGGTCTAGGCTACACAGTAAACCTCGCCTACTAGGCATCATTTGGTTACACATAAAACACATAACAAAACAAATGACGACATTGTCATTGCCTAGAGCACTACATACAGACATAAAAATAAAACAGATCTATTGCTTGATCATTAGTCAGCTTTGACATTCTTTTTAAATTAAGTTATGGTTGGTATGGCTTTGAGTTACTGTGGTGGTTTGTTCTATTCAACAGTGCCGGTATGTAAAAAGGTGTTCTTACCAGATAGACTCCAGATAGACATTTGTGGCCTGCTGGAGGTCATTTTGCAGGGCTCTGGCAGTGCTCCTCCTTGCACAAAGGCGGAGGTAGCGGTCCTGCTGCTGGGTTGTTGCCCTCCTACGGCCTCCTCCACGTCTCCTGATGTACTGGCCTGTCTCCTGGTAGCGCCTCCATGCTCTGGACACTACGCTGACAGACACAGCAAACCTTCTTGCCACAGCTCGCATTGATGTGCCATCCTGGATGAGCTGCACTACCTGAGCCACTTGTGTGGGTTGTAGACTCCGTCTCATGCTACCACTAGAGTGAAAGTACCGCCAGCATTCAAAAGTGACCAAAACATCAGCCAGGAAGCATAGGAACTGAGTTGTAGACCTGTCTCTTATACACATCTAGATGTGTATAAGAGACAGACATTGTGTTGTTTAAGTGTTCCCTTTATTTTTTTGAGCAGTGTATTTGGTAAAATTATTAATTTTGTGTATGATTTCCTAGAAACAAGGGTGGCTCAACTTAACCCTTTTTCTCAAATTACCCAACTCTCCACTACCAAACTGGTCTCAGAGAATGTAATATTATTCTGTACGAAAATCTGAGACACTCCATTCAGTATGATACAATACATGATCAAAAGTATGTGGACACCTGCTCATCAAACATCTCATTCCAACATCATGGGCATTAATATGGAGTTGGTCCCCCCTTTGCTGCTATAACAGCCTCCACTCTTCTGGAAAGGTTTTCCACTAGATGTTGGAACATTGCTGCAGGGACTTGAAGGGACTTGCTTCCATTCAGCCACAAGAGCATTAGTGAGGTTGGGCACTGATGTTGGGCGATTAGGCCTGGCTTGCAGTCGGCGTTCCAATTCATCCCAAAGGTGTTCGATGGGTTTGAGGTCAGGGCTCTGTGCAGGCCAGTCAAGTTCTTCCACACCGATTTCGACAAACCATTTCTGTATGGACCTCACTTTGTACACGGTGGCATTGACATGCTGAAACAGAGAAGGGCCTTCCCTAAACTGTTGACACAAAGTTGGAAGCACAGAATTATCTAGAAATGAATTGAATGCTGTAGCGTTTGGATTTCCCTTCACTGGAACTAAGGGGCCTAGCCCAAACAATGAAAAACAGTCCCAGACCATTATTCCACCTCCACCAAACTTTACAGTTGCCACTATGCATTGGAGCAGGTAGCGTTCTCCTGGCGGTATCCAAACCCAGATTCGGCCAGATGGTGAAGCGCGATTCATCACTCCAGAGAACGGGTTTCCACTGTTTCAGAGTCCAATGGCGGCGAGATTTACACCACTCTAGCCGACACTTGGCATTGCGCATGGTAATCTTAGGCTGCCTAGCCATAGAAACCCATTTCATAAAGCTCCCGGTGAACACATCTTGCGCTGACGTTGCTTCCAGAGGCAGTTTGGAACTCGGTAGTGAGTGTTGCAACCAAGGACCGACGATTTGTACGCACTACGCGRTTCAGCACGCTGCGGTTCCGTTGTGTGAGCTTYTGTGGCCTACCACTTCGTGGCTGAGCCATTGTTGCTCCTAGATGTTTCCACTTCACAATAACAGCACTTACAGTTGACCGGGGCAGCTCTAGCACGGCAGGAATTTGACGAACTGACTTGTTGGAAAGGTGGCATCCATGGTATGACGGTGCCACGTTGAAAGTTACTGAACTCTTCAGTAAGGCCATTTTACTGCCATTGTTTGTCTATGGAGATTGCATGGCTGTGTGCTCGATTTTATACACCTGTCAGCAACGGGTGTGGCTGAAACAGCCGAATCCACTAATTTGAAGGGGTGTCCACATACCTTTGTATATATAGTGTATATTACATTTGGTATGTATTGGTTTGGTATGTATTAATTCGTGGATGTCCATCACCCATTTTGCATGCTATGTTATGAATTACAATTCGTATTATATGTTACAAATTTGRYAAACCTATAATGTGTAACAAATTTGCCAAACGTAGGATATGTTACGAATTCTAGCTAGGTGGCTAACGTTAGCTAGGCTAGGGGTTAGGGTTTAAGGTTACATTTAGGAGTTAAGGTTATCTAAAAGGGTTAGGGGAAGGGTTAGCTGAAAGGGTTAAGGTTAGGGTAAGTAAGTTGCAAAGTAGCTAAAAAGTAGTAAGTCYTTGAAAAGTTGCTAATTAGCTAAAGTTGTCCATGATAAGATTTGAACTCGCAACATTTGGGTTGATAGACGTTTGCGTTATACTCACACTTATCCACTCCGAAGTAACCATCTGTCTTTTGTAACCATACCAAACGTAACATATCATGCTAATTTAAGTGTCCCGGATTTACYTTTACTATGTTATGTCTAGTTTATGAGACCAGGCTGCCTCTACCTAAGTCAGGCCCTTTTCACACTGCAGATCTCCCATTCAAAAAAGGGTCTCAATAGGGCCACCAGTGCATCAATTGACTTGTGGATCAGTAGGTTGACAGCTGCACCTGCACCATTTCGTATTCACATCTCAGATCAGGCGGCCCTTGCTTGGTCACCTTTCTTTGCGCAGTGACCAGTGTTCAACTTAATACACAGTGTCCATTGCAGGGGGCAATTTATCATGGTGTCCTTGGTCCTCAGTGCCCCAACCATCAAACATTTACCAGCCAGTGTCACCCAGCTCAAAGCCACGGCCCTCAGYTGCMSYGGGMGGAAGAGYGGGTMGYGGGGGGGGGGGGGGTTGYGCGTTGAGGGGGTTGGTGTGGTAGACAGAGAGGGGAGGGGCCATTCCTGTTATTGTGGAACCCTCAGCTGGACTTTGTAACAGGCTCGGTCTTGCTGATAATGATGACACACAAACTAGATATTCCGTCCCCCTATCCCTTCAAACACAGGGTGTGACATGACAGTGACAGGATGAAAATCTACCCAGGCTGGCGGTTTACAAAACAGCTCACATGACAACTTCCTGTCCGACCTCTTAGGATTAGCAGTGTCAGGGTTCCCATCAAGGCCCAGAATGCTCTCTGTGACCCACAGCAGACATGCCAAGTGGTTCTTAGCTCTCTTTGTGTGTGTTTAGTGAACGCTGACGCGATCAAAAAGAGCTAAGTCCCACCTCCTTGCCCTCCTCCATGGGTTAGTCTCTCGCTGCTCTCTGTCCACTGCCTCCCAGGCTGTCCGTCCCCCAATATTGATGTGAGGGGGAACAATGGCAAACTCTGTGTACCATGAAGGACTGTGGAGGCATCGCCGCCTGAAAGAAGGCATTCAACTTGGGGCTTACAGAGCAGTAGGAGGGAATGTTTCTTTGTTTCTTCATTTTTTTTCTGGTAATGTAACTCTGTGCCAATTTAATAGACATACAGTAGGAATTTATTAAAATGGCCATGTACTGTACAGTACATGCATAAGTGCTAAAACGTACTGTACTCGCAGTTTGCCTGAATGAACCTCTAAGCTACAAATCTACTGGTCATCATAGCACATCTAATCCGAGTGCTTATATGTATTACATAATAAAATATATCATACATCTCATAAGGTCTATGAGGCAGATAGTGTATTATAATGGACTTTGTGACTGAGAGGTCCACAGATTACAGTGACTATGCACATCAAGTCTTATTTGCTTTTATCTGTCTTGAGCATATTCAGCAGACTCTTACCTTCTAGCTGAGTGGCCTAGAGGAAAGCATTTCAGTCGTAATTCTCTCTAAATCTGGACTGTTCTGGGCTTGAGAGGGGATGTACTTCCTTGACAAGCTTGTTATCCAAATAGGTTTAAACAAAATGACACACTACTGMTTTAGAGTGATCTTGACACCAAACCATTTCAAGTCATTGTAAAATTACAATATTAATGTCCAGGCATTACAAACTGTGCTAGGCCTCAGCTCCACATCAGTTCCACAGGAGTCCTTCTTCTGTATGGTAAATACAGGTAAATACCATTAGAGTTGGCCAGTTTCCCTGTGGGAAARACAGTGGCCCAGTATATCCCAGCAGGGGTCAGCCATTTCTGCAGGCAGCTCAACTGAGAGCCATCATTGTTAATATACTGCCAGGAGTCTCAAGGTCTCCCCCAGTTTAAGTAACAAGTACTGTTTTGTTCAATGTGGTATTGAATTACCACGAGTCATCTATCTTGCATGGATGGTGTCTTTTGTCAAATCAGTCTCAACTTTTAAACATGGCCAAACAACGATCATTCTTTAGCTAGGATGTTTGGAATGTCTGTCACAATGCTGATACTGTATTGTTGACTGTCTGGTCCCTTGTGGCCATCTGTTGTTGAGAGCTGGTTGTTTTGGAGGGGCTATTTGTTTAAAGGGAGAACGTCCATTGGTGTGTTTATTTTCACACAATTATTTCAAAAACATTTCTACAGTAACCCTAACTACAGATGGCTTACAGTATTATGGTACAGTACCCACGTCTGTGTGGTGAATGAGAGAAAATATCAAACATACTAACATATCATCTAAAGAAATTATATTATTTAGTTATATTTATACACACACACACACACACACACTTGCAACAATTTGAAAACATTTTACTGAGTTACAGTTCATGTAAGGAAATCAGTCATTACGTCCTAATCTATGGATTTCACATGACTTGGCGGGGGTGCAGCCATGGGGGAGCAAAGCCCAGCCAATCAGTATGAGTTWTTCCCCACAAAAGGGCTTTATTCCAGACAGAAATACTCCTCAGTTTCATCAGCTGTCTGGGTGGCTGGTCTCAGACGATCCCGCAGGTGAAGAAGCTGGATGTGGAGGTCCTGGGCTGGCGTGGTTACACATGGTCTGCAGTGGTGAGGACYGTTGGGCGCACTGCCAAATTCTCTAAAATGACATTGGAAGCGGCTTATGGTAGAGAAATGGACATTKAATTATCTGGCAACAGCTCTGGTGGACATTCCTATAGTCAGCATCCCAATTGCACACTCCCTCAACTTGAGACATCTGTTGTATTGTGTTGTGTGACAAAACTGCACATTTTAGTGGCCTTTTATTATCCCCAGCACAAGGTGGACCTGTGTAATGATCATGCTGTTTAATCAGCTTCTGGATATGCCACACCTGTCAGGTGGATGGATTATCTTGGCAAAGGAGAAATGCTCACTAACAGGGATGTAAACATTTTTGTGCACKAAATCTGAGAGAAATAATATTTTTGTGCATATGGAAAATGTCTTGGATCTTTGATATCAGCTCAGGAAACATGGGACCAACACTTTACATGTTGCTTTTATATTTTTTCTCAGTATATAGTTACATAAATTGGCCCACACAGGTAAAGGAACATCATTTACACCTCCATTCCCTTGCTCTGTTGCTCTTTCTCCYTAGCTGGAATGTATTATCATATCCCAATTTAGATAATAGACCAAAAATAGATGTGACAAATAGGAGCATAGACATTGTCCACCGCCCAGTCATTYCCATTGTCTGTGTGCTCTACCCCAAGGTCTGACCTGACATGCACACAGATGCTAACCTCTCTAATCACTGATTCGCAGAATTAAAAAAATCCCACATTTTGGAACAACATCCTGGCTCTGAGTGTGTGATGACATTTTTAGATTCCAAGGACAGTTTATTTCCCCTCTTCCTGGTTTCTATTGTTTTCTAGTGATGCCATTGGCCCTCAGGGAGGAGCACGTTCCATGGTGTTAAGACCAGCTTACAAGTTGTAAAAGGGAAGGCCTCCGATTTGATTTTCTGAATCTACAMTAGGCCTTCTTTATAGGCTGTTCATTGTTTGCCACAGTACGGCAGAAAGTTAGTAGTTTAATGTTTCAACATGCTGGTTGAAATATGGCCGAACTGCAGCATGAAGTAGGAGTCAACATGATACATTTTCCACTAGYAATTGATAGCGTCAAACTATTTTCTGTTGCAATGAGAAAATATTTTTGTGAAAAAGAGGTCAGGAGGTAGAATGAGCAGGAGGGAAAATTATTGGTCATCAGGATGGAAAACTACTGGCTGACTGAGGTCCTGCCTGGTGGGGTCCTACGCTAAGTCCAGGGAATAAAGTCTGTTGATTGGATAATAAATAATGATTTGGCCTGGCGTTAACCAATGAGAAAACTAAAAGCCGTTGGGTCTTGTGAGCTGGCCGTTTTTACAGCCGCCCCCAAATGTGTTGAACGGATTTGCTTCAACTGTTAGGCCAGCTAATGGTCGGTAGCTTCTRGAGGAAGGGTGGGCAGCTGGATAAGCCGTGCGACGGACCTGACGTAGGTTCTGTCCTTGACTTGGARCTCCACTGTTGTCACTTTCCTGTCTGTTCCAGGGATAACTGACTTGACAGTTCCAATTTGCCAGAGCACCCTAGGAGACAATCCCGACTGCAAGGTCCTCCTTAGCCTTGTGCCACTTCTGACGGGTTTGAAGTACAGTAAGTAGATCCATGTGAAGCAGTGCTAGAAATGGTCGGCTAAACTCTGTCTGTGTCTCCATCTTTTGCGACTTAGCAGTTCGGACCCKATCGGGTTCTACCTGGAACCAAAATGTTTCTACCTAGAACCAAAAATGGTTCTTCAAAGGGTTCTCCTATGGGGACAGCCAAAGAAACCTTTTAGGTTCTAGATAGCAGTTTTTTTTCTAAAACTGTAGTTGAAGAGTCTTGCCGCCCCATGAGAGGAGAGTTAGAGGTGATTGGATCTGGATCCGCTATGTCYGGGGACAGATATCACCAGGGCTTGGAGTTCCAAGATTCATTCTATTTCAATTAGGACATTCCTCAGCATCTCTTTGGAGTCTTTCTGCGCGCCGAGGGGGTTTGCAGGGCAGTCTTGATGGACGTAATCTCCCTCCCCCAGCATCCTCCAAAGTGTGGCTCACTTAGTGGGTTGAAGGTGAAGCAAATCTTCTGACTGGCAAACTGTTCCTGGAGCTGTGGGTGGAGAGCTGTGAAAGCCTCCTGTAGCTCTCGCTCTCTTCCCTTGATATTTGTTCCTTTTTTTATATATACATTGGATAAAAGTAGAAACTCAGAGCTACAAAATGGTATGTCATACACTATAGTTGAGGAACAATGGAAAAGTAATTTTGCTTTGAAAGTTGATCAACTTGTAAACTCACTTTTGAGAAAATGGCCTTTGAATATTTTGTTACTTCTATTGGAGAGCCCTTTTTGTCTACACCCATTCAGCATCGTTCACACCCTCTTAAGCTTTAGCCCCACTCATCTCTTTAAGGGTTGATCCGAATGTACTAACAACAGCAGTCTAGCACCCAAGCTAACTTGCTAACTACTTCCAGACATCTAAGTGAGAAAGAGAACAGCTCACTGAACATTACTCGCCCTAGCAGAGCTGGGTAGGCGGTTATGTTATCCAGAGCGTTGGTGACTGCAACTGTGCTGTCAGATTGTCCGTTCGTAAATTCAGAGCGCACAGCGTTCAGAGGGCACAGCGGACGCTCTGGCCAATGAGTTTACTGACGTTTACTGACACCGGCCATATTCAACGGGTGTTGAGCGTTCAGAAATGCATCAGTTATTCTGAGCTCTCTAGCACATTCTGACGAGAGTGCTCTGAAATCGGAGTAGATGGTCAGACTGAATTTATGAATGCACCCGAAATGGTTACTTGCATAGTGGAGTCTTTCGCTAAGACATGTAGCTAGCTAGGTAAACAATGAACCATAATCACAACTCATGATGTTACTACCCTGCATGAATCTGCAGGTAGCTAACCAATCAGGTTCAACGTTTGCTAGCTAACATTAGGCTATAGCTAGCTAAGCAATTAGCTCTGAGATACGAATAATAAGGTGATACACGTAACGTTAGCCAARGAGCCATTCATAGCTAGGTAAACAATGAACCATAATCACAACTCATGACGTTACTACCCTGCATGAATCTGCAGGTAACTAGCCAACCAGGTCAACGTTAGCTAGCTAACATTWGGCTATAGRTAGCCAAGTAAATGGCTCTTTCTGTCAAAATTAGAAACATGTAATATCTGATAATGTWGCTAGCCAGACTATCTTACCCATATACACTATCGTTCAAAAGTTTGAGGTCACTTATAATTGTCCTTGTTTTTGAAAGAAAAGCAAATTTTTTGTCCAACATCAAAATTGATCAGAAATACAGTGTAGACATTGTTAATGTTGTAAATTACTATTATAGCTGGAAACGGCTGGTTTMTAATGGAATGTCTACATATACGTACAGCAACCATCACTCRTGTGTTCCAATGGCACGTTGTGTTAGCTAATCCAAGTTTATAATTTTAAAAGGCTAATTGATCATTAGAAAACKCTTTTGCAATTATGTTAGCACATGATTGATTATAGAAGCAATAAAACTTGCTTTCTTTAGACTAGTTGAGTATCTGGAGTATCAGCATTTGTGGATTCGATTACAGGCTCAAAATGGKCAGAAACAAAMAACTTTRTTCTGAAACTCGTCAATCTATTCTTGTTCTGAGAAATTAAGGCTATTCCATGCAGGAAATTGCCAAGAAACTGAAGGACATCGGGATACAAAACTACTGTCTAACTGAGGCCCTGCCTGGTGGGGGTTCTACGCTATAAATCCCGGGAATAAAGTCTGCTGATTGGCTAATAAATCATGATTGACGTGGCCTTAACCAATCAGCAAACTAAAAGCAGTTGGTCTTGTGAATAGGAGATAATGAACTACACCAATGAAAGACCTACACCAATTTACTTGACCTCTACCTAGACTATAGAGCTAAACCAACGAGACTTGAAGTGGAACGTACTACTTTGCAGATATGAAACAAACAGACAATAATAATATCAGCCCAAAAATATAAAATTCACACTATATGCTTCAAAACCAACTTTATAAAAGGTTTTAAAAATAGTTTATATTTCACAAAAAATTCCAGGCATTGATGGCAGAATAGARGGATGCAGTTCAATGCATGATTAATATAATTTTGGTAGTCCAAAAAAATATTGCTATCAGATTGTAAATCACAGCTGGCCTGGTACGTTGTTTGCTGCCRCCACCRATTTGGGATGCACTGTTTCAGTTTTAATGACTCAATAATTTGAACAAAAACGYACAACTGTAACTGAGGCTGGGAATGTCAATACAATCAAACTAGCAAGGGCAATGATCACAAGTCATTTATAACATGGCTAATAGCATAGCGCACGTGTCAAGCACAAGGCCCGCGGGCCGAATAGGACACACAAGCAAGTATAAATGAGTCAACAGTTGAGTCATCTACTTTATGAAATTACAGCCTGATGCACTGGCATGGTGAATTCAACTTCAATTGCGCTGCTACTTTCATATGTCATGTTTACTGCAACTTCAATTGCTGYTTTCGTGTGCCCCGTTTACAGCGCACAGGGGAGGGAAAGTGTACAGACACATGCCACAGTCCTAGCTAGGCTACTAAAATGTTGCAGCCTGGCTTCGGTTTTTAAAGCTTGCCAATGAATAATGAAAAACCAAAACCTGCAACAAAACACCATACAAAGGAGAAACATGTAGGCCTGTTACAGCAACATTTGAGCATTAGCCTAGGCTAGCTACTCAACTACAATACATTTTGATTGCACCATACTGCATGGCTGCATTCAACCGCACTGGTGATCCATGCAGTTACAGTTACATGTTACAACAAACCTATAGCTACGTTTTTGTTATTTTGAGCTATTAAAACCCCCTAATGTGAATGTSCGTGCCCTCGTGGAAATCAAATTAGCATAATAAAAAAATCCATATAAAAATCTGTAAACTAAAGATGTCCGTTTTTTTGCATTGCATCTCAATCGACCACCATCGCACTTCCGCATCTGCGGTGAAAGGTGACAGAGCTAGAGTGGGTGTTTGTCAGACCATTAGACATCCAGACAATCGGTCTTCTCACAAAATCATATGTAGCGTTTGGCCTCCAAACTATTATGGCCCCTCTATGGAAAGATGAGACTCTCACCAACACGATGGTGTTCTATTTTCCTCTACGACCGCCACAAGTGTCTTGAGACTCGTCTGAAGTCGGTACAGCTGATATGGCAACTTCTGTCTGTAGCGTCCGAACAGTTTGGTCTAAACTAGTGATGGGTTGTTCACGAACGAGTCGGCTCTAAGAGCTCTTGTAGGTGAATGTTGGTAGCCGGCTCGCATATTAGAAGAGCCGAATCTATTTATATTTAAAAAAAAAATTAAGATATGAATAATCAAAAGATTTAAATGAATAGAATTAACTAATTCAACGAACGAAAATATATATCAAATAATTTAAGGTCTAAATGCTCAAGCGCACACACATTCGTTCTGACTGTCTGCTCAGACTAACAGCCTCACCTGTTGTTCCTGTCAATCAGACACGCAGTGTCAACCAAATAACCTAAGATGCGTGAGGGAGGACCGAGCCAACTCACTCACWGTCACACACTTAGCAGCCAAGGAGAGAGAGGAAAGACAGCTGTGAAAACAAAAGCTGGAAAATGAGTCGGAAGCACAGTAGCATTTGGATGCATTTTAATAATGTAGACAATGTTAGAGCACAGTGTAGAATTTGCCAAAACAAAATCTCATATAAAGCCAGTTCTACGCCCAACCTACACTGGCATATGCGAACTGTGCACCCAACTGTGAAGCTAGCTGTAGCGGAGCTTCGAGAAACTYGCGGGCCTGCAAGTGATAGTGGTGGAGCCAGCACCTCCACACATGGAGATGTATCCACTCAGTCAAGTAGGTCTACTCTGCGACCCACAGCAACGCAGTCTTCTACGGACCAGTTTATGCAAAAGTTTATGTCTGTTGCAAAACAAGGCCAAATTGATATTGCATTGGCTAAAATGATTGCCACTGATTTCCAGCCATTTTCGATCGTTGAGGACGGAGGTTTTAGAAATTATAGCAATAGTCTAAATCCAATATACACATTTCCAAGCAGGAAAACCCTTTCAAAATCAATTATTCCACAACTGTACGAGAGCACACAGGCTTCAGTGCGGGAAGTCAGRGACAAACACKCCTCAGAGAACTTGGCAGAGGAACTGTGAGAGTGGTCAGAGATTGGCAAGTAGATGGAAAAGTGGTCTGTTGTGTTAGCGACAATGCAGCTAACATAACCAAAGCCATGAAKATTTTTAAATGGACCCATCATCCATGTCTTGCCCACACAATCAACCTGATTGTAAGAGATGCTCTGAAGGTGATGAAGCCCACTGTGGACAAAGTGAAAGCAGCTGTGGAATACTTCCACAGGAGCACAGTAGGTGCTGAAAAACTAAAGTCTACACAACGCCAGATGTTGATGCCTGAGCTGAGGTCTAAACAAGACTGCACTACAAGGTGAAATTCAACATTWTATATGTTGAAGCGGTTTCTTGAGTCAAAGGATGCCATCTCTACCCTGGCCATTGTCAATGCACCTGTTGATGTTCTGATCCAAGAGGAATGGGAGGTGGTTGACGAGGTGTGCAGAGTCCTGGAACCCTTTGAGCAGGTCACTGTGYAGATCAGTGGAGAGAGGTACAGTAAGCAGTTATTACTACATCATTATTTAATCCAGTATTATATATGTATTTGAGCAGTAGATAAGAATGTAGTATCACTAGACAAAACATGAACTTMAACTTATAAGTTACTGTTCTCTCTTTTCAGCTATGTGACAGCCGCAAAAATGATACTCCTGTGTAAGGGTCTGCAGCGAATCACAGCCAGCCACCAGAGAGAAGCAAATGTAACCACAAGACATGTGACAGAGTTGATGGACACCCTTTGTTRATCAATGGACAGAAAGTTCCACAGAATGGAATATAATCARGTGCTATCAGAAACCGCTGCACTTGACCCCAGGTGTAAGAAGTTAGCCTTCAGTGATGCCAGAGCYATTGATGAGGCTCTTCAAAGAATAACCTCAGCAGCAGGGAGGGACAGTCCCAGCAGTCAAATGGCTCAGGCACCAGGGCAACAGGAAGAAGAGGGATCAGATGGAGCAGAAGCAGCASCAGTAGTGCCACAAACGTCTGCTGTTTTTGGATGCTGTTTGACGAGAGAGCAACTGGGGATGCAGCACGAAGGAATCCCTCAACAGATCCCATAATGGAGGTCCGGTCCTATTTGAAGGAGCCACTCCTCCAAAGATCTGCAGATCCTCTGAGCTGGTGGAAGAACAAGGCCTCTGTCTACCCACGGCTTATTAAAATCATGACAGGGAGACTCTGCATAGTGGCCACATCCGTTCCCTCTGAGAGGG
>NC_036848.1:44646002-44649208 GCF_002910315.2 Salvelinus sp. IW2-2015
GCTACTAACACATGACAGGTGTAGACACACCAGGACTAGGTTTAACCTGGGAACCCGGGCCTGTATGCTACTAACACATGACAGGTGTCGACACAGTGGAGAGCTGACAGAGGAAACAAGGGCTCCGTACTGCATATTGACTGGCTGCATCACTGCTCGGTATGGCAATAGCACCGCCCTGGATCGCATGGCGTATCCCTGTCCCCTTATCCCTATACATCTCTACCTCCATCCCTCCAGTGTCCCTGTCCCCTTATCCCTATACATATCTACCTCCATCCCTCCAGTATCCCTGTCTCCTTACCCCTATACATCTCTACCTCCATCCCTCCAGTGTCCCTGTCTCCTTGCCCCTATACATATCTACCTCCATCCCTCCAGTATCCCTGCACATGTAAATATGGTATTGGAACTGACTCAAAATATTTCCTGTATATAGAATGCCGACCTACATACTGTACTTTATCCTGTACTTGATATTTCTTATTTCACGTGTTTTTTTTTCTAGTAATACATTGTTATTGATTATTGCATTGTCGGGTTTTGAGTTGACCAAAATGGCATTTCACTGTTCTTGTGCATGTGACATTAAAACTTGTACCGCACTGGTGTTACTACACAGCCTCATTTCCATAGTAACAGATTAACACAGAAGTTTTGAATACATTTTCTAGTGACTAAACAACAGTTAGGCTACAGCTGGATTTCCAATGCAAAGAAGAGAGTACTTCATGCCCTGTACAGGAAGTAGCCTACCCCATTCATAGATTCTAACTACTTTACATTTACATTTTACATTTAAGTCATTTAGCAGACGCTCTTATCCAGAGCGACTTACAAATTGGTGCATTCACCTTATGATATCCAGTGGAACAACCACTTTAGTGCTTATTGACGATAAGTGTCTGCTGACCAGGGGATCTTTGTTAGGAGCCCTGATGCTTTGCTATAAACATGAAAACACATCGCTTGTGGTACCGTTTTGGAAACATAAGGAACGCATCACTACAGTCCCTGGTTCGATTCCAGGCTGTATCACATTTGGCTGTCATCGTGAGTCCCATAGGGCGGCACACAATTGGCCCAGCGTCGTCCGGGTTTGGCCGGGGTAGGCTGGCATTGTAAATAAGAACTTGTTCTTAACTGACTTGCCTAGTTAAATAAAGGTTAAATAAATAAATTAAATCTATAATTTCAGCGAGAAATACATAAAAAAAAAAAAAAACATGTAAATGATTACACACCATAAGAGTTACGGTTAGTGTTCCTACATGGCCATGTTACAGCGCTTGTTTGCGGAAGACATAGCTAATTAGCACAGGTGGCGGCCTATCTAGCTGCTCCAAACACCTGTGCGTAACGCGCGCCACATTTTGTAACAATGCGAAGGGCTCCACATTGACATGATTGGTTGACGGTGGGGGTGGAGTTGGGGGGATTGGTTTGAACTCCTGGAAAGAGATCCGGGAGGTAATGGGGATAGATGTGGTAAAGAGGTAATTGGAATGCAGACAGTGGGGGATAGGATGCTGGATTGGTGCACAGCCAACAAATCTGAAATAAAGTGGATATTTGTCAAATCCGTCATGATTGATGTATTGTAAGAGTGGTTACTAAAATCTGATTTAGATATATTTGGCTGTTTTCACTGCATAACATTTAGAAGTTGTTCCTTTTCAGGTTTAGAAGAAGTGACTGCTAAATGCTAACTACCATTCGTATAAACTGGTAGCATAACTAGCTTACAGAAATCATTGGTGGTAGTCAGTCGTTAAACTAATGCAGTTGATTGGTGATTTGAACAAGTATTGGGGTTGACATCCATACAAGAATTAGTCAGATTTAACCTCAACATAGTGTGAAATGCACATAGCCAACGGGAGTGGTCCTGGGCGTGCTGCAGCACCCCTGGTAAATCAGTTATAAAGGTCATTCATATTTCCCCCCCATCAAATCAAATTAGTGCACAAGGCCTTTTAGTCTACTCGTGAAAAGGCTGAGCAAAATACTGGTCAGCAGAGCGGGGAGAAATGGCGCCCCCTATGGCTACAATAAGATACACACGTCATTAATCATCGATTTCCCGAAACGGTTTTCGCAACATATGCTGATATGCCCCTTATCTTTAATGTCAGCTAGAAATAATATTTCAAATAAAAAATATACACTTACTGTAGACATAACCCCTCCCCAACCACCTAACCAACCAGCGTCTATGGCTACAGTAACTGTATATTTATTAATATATTTAAAATATTCTGAGACAAGAAAAGGGGCATATTGGTATAGGTTCCGAAAGTGATGATTAATAACGTTAAAGCACAGCTTCAGAATTGTAGTTTACATACATAGAGCCAAATGTAATGGCTGAAAACCATTCATGCGGAAAAGGGTTTTTGGGAGCTAGGAGTAGCCTAGCTACACTAGGCAGAGGCAGTAATATGACAAGTTTACTTAGAGAAAGAAAAAAATGGCTTCGGAATATTACTAACCCGTGGGAATGTCAGTGAACTGACTCATCCAAGATAGGCCTACACTATGACCCGACTTTCAATCTAGTTCACTAGGCCACCGATGCAGGACCATGGTCCTAGGACTGTCTCGATAGCAGGCACAAGTTGATGGAATTATGAATTACTTTCCCATTTGATCGCCTTTATTCTTTTTGGCTATGTCAACAATACTAGCCTACTGACAGGAGGCGACGATGTAGACCAGCCTACTGTTCAATAGACATTTGTAACATGACAACATTGATACAAGGTAGCAACATGTACAACTGTATTATACCTAACATGACAACTTCATAAAACAACCTTTGCATCATTGTAACGTCGTGTTTTCTACTTTGTTTCACGTCACTAGCCTAGCCTACTCCAAGCCGCTACGCTGTCCCAGCGACAGGAGTGTCGTTAACAGCTCTTCCGTGTTTGTTTGGTGTTAGTGTTGCTGCTACTATCCCTTTTACCTTGATCCTACGGACACTGGCCTCCAACCGCAGCTGTTTCACTACTCTCTGAGCGACGACCAAGTTGCTGCTGGCGTTGTTGTTTGACATGTCGAGGGTCAGAAGTGCGAAAGTAGGTTATCCTACTAGGGCGACTGTGAGTGAAAGTGTCAAGAGTTTGTGAAGCAGTCAGTCTGTCGTTCTCTCCCCGCCCACCCGACACAACGTTTCCTCAACAACAACATTCTAATTGGTTGTC
>NC_036848.1:44653446-44654532 GCF_002910315.2 Salvelinus sp. IW2-2015
TTATCAGAAAACGCCTGTAATTGCCCGTCTCAGTGGCAGATTTACCATTAGGCATAACAGTCAACCGAGACGGAAGCGGAAGCTAGACACCCCACCCACTTTTTTTTCCGGTTTAATTGAAGTCAATGAACTACAGTAGACCAAACCCAGTTGCTATTCCATTGGTGTCTATGGCAGTCACCCAGTCCGGAACTGACAATGTTTTTCAATGATAAAAGGCCTGAGTAAGCTATCTTCATTTATCCACCATCTTTATTTAAAAATATGTATTTAAAATATATAATTATGGTAACAAAATAAAACAGGCCCTACATAATTTGCCTTAATATTCATGTTTGAGGCTTTTACTGGGCTGGGTCTCAAATTCTGAGAATTGATGTGGGCTGGGAGGGTTTCGGACTCTGTATCAAGATGATACGTATAGGCTAGAGTGCACTCAGAAGAATGATGTTCCACCAGACCAGGACAGGCAGCATATCTCAGAAGCCCATAACTCTAATTGTATCTGTTAATACCAATATACAGTTTATCCTAGTAACAATATGACTGTCCTGCTAATGTGCATCACTATACCTGGTAACCTATCGAAAGGAGACCCATAGGCCTAACGGATCCAAATATTTCCCTCAGACAGGCTTGTTAGTTTGTAATACATTTTTTGAGCGATTTAAATATGTCTGACAGAAAATCTATTTATGTATTTGCTTAATTAGTCAAGGCACAGACCTTATTTTCACCATTTATCCCCCCAAAAACATTCATCTTCCCATAGGCTTTGGCCAACGAGCCATGGCAGAGTTGCGCTGCTTTCACATGCTAGTCGTAACTAGAAAAACCCTCACATTTCCGACTAGCTAACTGGTAGTAGTTATATACGTGCAGTGTCCAACGAATCAGCAAGTTGGACATTTCTGAGTTTCCTAGTTCCGACTAGCATTGGTGCCTACAAAAATACACAATTTATATTGCTCTCTATAGACAGGGGCCTTCAAATCACTAAGTCTGCCCTGAGTCTGTCACATCTACTGCAGCGTAGCCTCCCCCCAGGTAACCATGATTAACATTCATGATTTGCCAAGAAAAAAC
>NC_036848.1:44659558-44662173 GCF_002910315.2 Salvelinus sp. IW2-2015
TGGCCGGAGAGTAAGGAAACTGCTCAGAGATTTCACCATGAGGCCAATGGTGACTTTAAAACAGTTACAGAGTTGAATGGCTGTGATAGGAGAAAACTGAGAATGGACCAACAACATTATAGCTACTCCAACATACTAATCTATACTGAGTATACCAAAACATCCACCGTCTCAATCCACCACATCCGCCAGTGTCGCAGAGCTAGAGTGGTGTTTGGCAGACCATGAAACGTTGTAGCGTCCGAACCGTTTGGCCTACCACTCGATTGAAAGGGGAGACTCTCACGAACACGATGGTCGTCATTTTGCTCTATGACCCCCACAAGTGTCTTGGGACTCGTCTGAAGGTAACCGTAACGGTAAAAAAAATGAATGGAAGAATGGAGGTAGTTTTGTACTATCAAAAAAATGGGGTTAAATACATGTTAAACCCCCCCCCCACATACACATATTTACCCCCCAATGGCTTAGACTCTTAGGAATGAACCTGTCTACTCCCCTTCACCTACACTGATTTGAAGTGGATTTAACAAGTGACATCAATAAGGGATCATAGCTTTCACTTGGATTCACCTGGTCATCATATATGCATAGTCACTTTAACCATATCTACATGTACATACTACCTCAATCAGCCTGACTAACCGGTGTCTGTKTGTAGCCTCGCTACTTTTATAGCCTCGCTACTGTATATAGCCTGTCTTTTTACTGTTGTTTTATTTCTTTACTTAGCTATTGTTCACCTAATTCATTTTTTGCACTATTGGAGCCTGTAAGTAAGCATTTCACTGTTGTATTCGGCGCATGTGACAAATAAACTTTGARTTGATTTTACCTGGTCAGTCTGTCTTGGAAAGAGCAGGTGTTCTTAATGTTTTGTATACTCAGTGTAAGTGACAGAGTGAAAAGAAGGAAGCCTGTATAGAATAAAAATATACATTCCTGAGGCACTGAAGTAWAATTCCCAAAAATGTTAACAAAGAAATTAACTTTATGTCCTGAATACAAAGCTTTATCTTTTGGGGAAATCCAACACATCTCTGAGTACCACTCTTCATTTTCAAGGAAGGCTGTATGCTTGTCATTGGCAGGAATTAAGGAGTTTTTTTAAGGATAAAAATAAACGGAATACAGCTATAAGCACAGGCAAAAACCTAGAGGAAACCTGGTTCAATCTGCTTTCCAACAGACACTGGGTGACAAATTCACCTTTCAGCAGGACAACAACCTAAAACACAAGGCCAAATCTACACCGAAGTTACTTACCAAGACCACATTGAATGTTCCTGAGGGGCCTAGTTACAGTTTTGTCTTAAATTGGCTTGAAAATGGCTGTCGAGAAATGAACCAACTTGACAGAGCTGGAAGACTTTTAAAAATAATAATATGCAAATATTGTACAATCCAAGTGTGCAAAGCTCTTAGAGAATTACCCAGAAAGGCTCACAGCTGTAATCGKTGCCAAAGGGGATTCTAACACGTGTTGTCRTAGGTGGTTGAATACTTACCGTGCATTCGGTATTCAGACCCTTTCCCTTTCCCCACATTTTGATACGTTACAGCCTTATTCTAAAATAGATTAAATTAATTGTTTWCCTCATCAATATACACACAATACCCCATAATGACAAAGTGAAAATAAGCTTTTAGACATTTTTGCAAATGTWWAAAAAAAWGACAACTGAAATACCTTATTTACAAAATAGACCCCTGCTCCGCTCGGGAGAATATAATTACTTTTAAAAAGATGAAGAGATTCAACACATGAAGAAACAATATAAAAAGGACAATTATAAATGAATATGAGTTTAAAAGTTGAGTAATTGTCCTTTTTATGGTCTAGGGCACTGCATCGCAGTGCTAGCTGCGCCACCAGAGTCTCTGGTTCGCGCCCAGGCTCTGTCGCAGCCGGCCGCGACCGGGAGGTCCGTGGACGACGCACAATTGGCATAGCGTCGTCCGGGTTAGGGAGGGTTTGCCGGTAGGGATATCCTTGTCTCATCGCGCTCCAGCGACTCCTGTGGCGGGGCGGCGCAGTGCGCGCTAACCGAGGGGGCAGGGTGCACTGGTGTTTTTTTTTTTTTCCCTTTTTTTTTTTCTTTTTTTTTTTTTTTTTTTGTTTTTCCCTTTTTTCTTCCATTCCTTTTTTTTTTTTTCCACACTTTTTCTCCTTTTTTTTTTCTTTTTTTCTTTTTTTTCTTTTTTTTTTTCTTTTTTTATTTTTTTTTTTTTTTTTTTCCCTTTTCTTTCCCTTTTCATTTTTTTCCTTTTTTTCCTCCCTTTTTTGTCTCTCTCTCCTTTTTTTTTTCTTTTTTCCATTTTTTTTTTTTCCCTTTTTTTTTTTTTTTTTTTTTCTTTTTTTCTTTTTTTTTTTTTTTCTTTTCCTCCGACAAAATTGGTGCGGCTGGCTTCCGGGTTGGAGGCGCGCTGTGTTAAGAAGCAGTGCGGCTTGGTTGGGTTGTGCTTCGGAGGACGCATGGCTTTCGACCTTCGTCTCTCCGAGCCCGTACGGAGTTGTAGCGATGAGACAAGATAGTAATTACTAGCGATTGGATACCACGAAAATTGGGGAGAAAAGGGGATTAAAAAAATATATATATATAAAATAAAATTGT
>NC_036848.1:44662324-44822059 GCF_002910315.2 Salvelinus sp. IW2-2015
CAAACTTGTTTGCTGAAAAAATACAAAACATATTTTTTTCGAAGACCGTTTGGGAGCCAAAGAGCCGTCTCTTTTCTTAGTGCCAAAAATAAGGGGTTAAATACATAAGTATTCAGACCCTTTGTTATGAGACTCAAAATTGAGCTCAGGTGCATCCTGTTTCCATTGATCATCCTTGAGATGTTTCTACAACTTGATTAGAGTCCACCTGTGGTAAATTCAATTGATTGAACATGATTTGGAAAGGCACACACCTGCCTTAATTAAGTCCCTAAGAACACAGTGGCTTCCATCATTCTTAAATGGAAGAAGTCTGGAGCCACCAATACTCTTCCTAGAGCTGGCCACCCGGCCAAACTGAGTAATTGGGGGAGAAGGGCCTTGGTCAGGAAGGTGACCAAAAATCAGAGGGTCACTCTGACAGAGCTCCAAAGTTCCTCTGTGGAGGTGGGAGGACCTTCTAGAAGGACAGCCTGGAGAACTTGCTTTTTGGAGTGTGGTGTCAAAAAAGCAGAGCATCTCTTTATTACGGACATACCTCTCCCCATCTTTACAATCATTGAATCTATATGTTTTGACCATGACAGTTTACAATGTAAGGTAACGCCAAGTAATTTAGTCTCCTCAACTTGTTCAAAAGCCACACCATTCATTACCAGATTCAGCTGAGGTCTAGAACTTAGGGAGTGATTTGTACCAAATACAATGCTCTTAGTTTTAGAGATGTTCAGGACCAGTTAATTACTGGCCTCCCATTCCAAAACAGATTGCAACTCTTTGTTAAGGGTTTCGGTGACTTCATTAGCTGTGGTTGCTGATGTGTATATGGTTGAATCATCAGCATACATGAACACACATGCTTTGTTTAATGCCAGTGGCAGGTCATTGGTAAAAATAGAAAAGAGTAGAGGGCCTAGAGCGCTGCCCTGCGGTACACCACACTTTACATGTTTGACATTAGAGAAGTTTCCATTCAAGAAAATCCTTTGAGTTCTATTAGTCAGATAGCTCTGAATCCACAATATGTCAGAGGTTGAAAAGCCATAACACGTACGTTTTTTCAACAACAGGTTATGGTCAATAATATCAAAGGCTGCACTGAAATATAAAAGTACAGCTCCCACAATCTTTTTATGATCAATTTCTTTCAAACAATCATCAGTCATTTGTGTCAGTGCAGTACATGTTGAGTGCCCTTTTCTATAAGCATGCTGAACGTCTTGTTAATTTGTAGCATTGTATTTGGCAAACAATTTTTTCCAACAGTTTGCTAAGAGCTGGCAGCAAGCTTATAGGTCTGCTGTTAGAACCAGTAAAGGCCGCTTTACCACTCTTGGGTAACGGAATCACTTTGGCTTCCCTCCAGGCCTGAGAACAAAGATTTTCCTCTAGGCTCAGATTAAAGATATGACAGATAGGAGTGGCTATAGAGTCAGCTACCATCCTCAGTAGCTTTCCATCTAAGTTGTCAATGCCATGAGGTTTGTCATCATTGATCGATAACAATAATTTCCCCACCTCTCCCACACTAACTTCACAGAATTATTTATTTATTTAGATACTGACTGTTCACACTTGGTGGCCTGTAGCAACACCCCAAAAGAAACGGCTTTAGATGTGCCAATTGAACCTGCATCCACAACACTTCAACACTTCAATAACACTTGACATAAGATCTTCTCTAAGCATTACAGGGATACGGCTCTGAATATATACAGCAACACCTCCCGCATAAGTATTTCTTTCTCTTCTATAGATGTTATATCCTTGTATTGCTACTGCTGTATCATCAAATTAATTATCTAAGTGAGTCTCAGAAATGGCTAATATATTAATGTTATCTGATGTTAGCGAGTTATTGATTTCATGACCTTATTTCTAAGGCTACATTTATTAATATGGGCTATTTTCATCCCTTCCTGGGTAGCTTATCAGAGACAGACATAATACTGAATATAGTCGGAAGCCGCTCCTCAGTAAAAGGCACATGACAGCCCACTTAAAGTTTGCCAAAAGGCACCTAAAGGACTCTCAGACCATGAGAAACAAGATTCTCTGGTCTGATGAAAGGGGGTAGAACTCTTTGGCCTGAATGCCAAGTGTCACGTCTGGAGGAAACCAGGCACCGCTCATCTCCTGGCCAATACCATCCCTGCGGTGAAACATGGTGGTGTGGGGATTTTTTTCAGCGGCAGGGACTGGGAGACTAATCAGGATCGAGGGAAAGATGAACAGAGCAAAGTACAGTGAGATCCTTGACAAAACCTGCTCTAGAGTGCTCAGGATGTCAGACTGGGGTGAAGGTTCACATTCCAACAGGAAAACGACCTAAAGCACACAGCCAAGACAACGCAGGAGTGGCTTTGGGACAAGTCTCTGGAAGTCACCCAGCCAGAGCCCAGACTTGAACCCGATCGAACATCTCTGGAGAGATCTGAAAATAGCTGTGCTGCATAGCTGTGCTGCGACGCTCCCCATCCGACCTGACAGAGCTTGAGAGGATCTGCAGATTAAATACAGGTGTGCCAAGCTTGTAGCGTCATATCCAAGAAGACTCAAGGCTGTAATCGCTGCCAAAGGTGCTTCAACAAAGTACTGAGTAAAGGGTATGAATAATTATGTAAATGGGATAATGGGTGTAGATTGATGAGGGAAAAATCGATTTAATAAATTTTAGAATAAGGCTGTAAGGTAACAAAATGTGGAAAAGTCAAGAGATCTGAATACTTTCCGAATGCACTGTATGTTCTCCTGGGTTAGTTTAGTAAGATTTGGAGTGAGGGGCTTATACCTACTGGTTGGATACATGCAGTAATATTACCTTTTGTAAAGCCTGGTAAGGACCCTTCATCTGCTGATAGTTACAGACCAATAGCACTTTAATTTTTTTTAAATGATTTCACCTTTATTTAACCAGGTAGGCCAGTTGAGAACAAGTTCTCATTTACAACTGCGACCTGGCCAAGATAAAGCAAAGCAGTGCGACAAAAACAACACAGAGTTACACATGGGACAAACAATCGTACAGTCAATAACACAATAAAAAAATCTGTATACAGTGTGTGCAAATTAAGTAAGGAGGTAAGGCAATAAATAGGCCAATAGTGGGAAAGTCATTATAATTTAGCAATTTACACTGGAGTGATATACAGTATGTGCAGATGAGAATGTGCAGGTAGAAATACTGGTGTGCAAAAGAGCAGAAAAACAAAAACAAATATGGGGATGAGGTCCGTAGTTGGTTGGATGGGCTATTTACAGATGGGCTGTTTACAGCTGCAGTGGTCGGTAAGCTGCTCTGACAGCTGACGCTTAAAGTTAGTGAGGGAGATTTAAGTCTCCAACTTCAGTGATTTTTGGAATTCGTTCCAGTCATTGGCACCAGAGAACTGGAAGGAAAGGTGGCCAAAGGGGGTGTTGGCTTTGGGGATGACCAGTGAAATATACCTGCTGGAGCGTGTGCCACTGACCTCTAACTTGTGTAAACTGATCGAAAAGATGATAGTCAACAGATTGTCATATTTTCTGGAACAATGAGGTTTATTGAGTCAATGTCAAATTGGATTCCGTAAAGGTAGACCTTCTTTTAATTGAATTAGTAAAGGTGAGCGATGAAGTTGAAAAAACTATGTCCATGAAAGACATTGAAAAGGCATACAACATAATGTGAAGAGAAGGCCTACTGATTACGATGGAAAGACTTGGTATTGGTGGGAGATTATATAACTGAGTTTGGCCTTCTTATTTAATCGCTTTTTCGAGTAAAAATAGGATCCATTTTATCTGATCCCAATGGAGTTGTCAATGGTATTCCTTTAGGCAGTCCTATTTTGTTCAATATTATGGTTATACTGTCAGTATACTCAGTTGAGCTGTTGGCGATAGTAATTGCCCTCCAGTGGGTGGAGGACGTTCAACTTGTCAGAATTAGAATATGCTCAGATTTCCTGTCTGAATTTAATAGTTTATCATCTGGCAAATCTAAAAGGAGTGACCTACTATTGGAGGCATTCATGTTATTGTGGAGAATTGAGAGACTTGGTGTACTAGGGAGATTCTTCTGGGTCCCAGGCCGTTTGGGTGTGGAAGGGAATTAAATTGTACACCAGATAGCCCAAAAAAATAAAATGAATATTAATGTTCCACTGGGTTAGGTTAGGCCAAATGTAAGATCAGAGCCATTTTGATAGATGTGTGGCGGAAGAGATGGGACTCTGGGATGACAATGCAAATAGTCTTTGAGACATTTGATTAGCTGTTCAGGAGTCTTATGGCTTGGGGGTAGAAGCTGTTAAGAAGCCTTTTGGACCTATACTTGGGGCTCCGGTACCGCTTGCCTTGCAGTAGCAGAGAAAAAAGTCTATGACTAGGGTGCCTGGAGTCTTTGGCAATTTTCAGGGCCTTCCTCTAACACCGCCTGGTATAGAGGTCCGGGATGGCAGAAAGTTTGGCCCCAGTGATGTACTGGGCCGTACGCACTACCCTCTGTAGTGCCTTGCGGTCGGAGGCCGAGCAGTTGCCATACCAGGCAATGATGCAACCAGCCAGGATGCTAACTGTTTGAGGATCCGAGGACCCATGCCAAATCTTTTCAGTCTCCTGAGGGGGATTAGGCGTTGTTGTGCCCTCTTCACCACTGTCTTGGTGTGTTTGGACCATGATAGTTTGTTGGTGATGTGGACACCAAGGAACTTGAAGCTCTCAACCTGCTCCACTACAGCCCTGTCGATGAGAATGGGACGTGCTTGATCCTCCTTTTCTTGTAGTCCACAATCATCTCCTTTGTCTTGATCACTTTGAGGGAGGGGTTTTTATCCTGGCACCTCACTGCCAGGTCTCTGACCTCCTCCCTATAGACTGTCTCATCGATGTCGGTGATCTCATCGTTGTCGGTGTTGTGTTGTCGGAAAACTTAATGATGGTGTTGGAGTCATGCTTGGCCATGCAGTCATGGGTGAACAGGGACTATGGTGGTCTGATTAAAACATGTTGGTATTACAGACTCGGTCAGGGACAGTTTCAAAATATCAGTGAAGACACTTGCCAGTGGGTCAGCGCATGCTCTGAGTACACATCCTGGAAATCCACCTGGCCCTGCGGCCTTGTGAATGTTGACCTGTTTAAAGTTCTTACTCACATCGGTTACGGAGAGTGTGATCACGCAGTCGTCCGGAACAGCTGATGTTCTCGTGCATGCTTCAGTGTTGCTTGCCTCAAAGCGTTATTTAGCTCGTCTGGTAGGCTCGTGTCATTGGGCAGCTCGTGGCTGTGCTTCGTTTTGTAGTCTGTAATAGTTTGCAAGCCCTGCCACATCCGACGAGCGTCAGAGCCGGTGTAGTAGGATTCAATCTTAGTCCTGTATTGACGCTTTGCCTGTTTGATGGTTCGTCTGAGGGCATAGCGGGATTTCTTATAAGCTTCCGGGTTAGAGTCCCGCTCCTTGAAAGCGGCAGTTCTACCCTTTAGCTCACTGTGGATGTTGCCTGTAATCCATGGCTTCTGGTTGGGGTATGTACGTACAGTCACTGTGGGGACGACGTCATCGATGCACTTATTGATGAAGCCAGTGTCTGATGTGGTGTACTCCTCAATGCCATCAGATGAATCTCTGAACCTATTCCAGTCTGTGCTAGCAAAACAGTCCTGTAGCTTAGCATCTGCTTCATCTGACCACTTCTGCATTGAGCGAGTCACTGGTACTTCCTGCTTTAGTTTTTGCTTGTAATCAAGAATCAGGAGGATAGAGTTATAGTCAGATTTTCCAAATGGAGGGCGAGGAAGAGCTTTGTTCACATCTCTGTGTGTGGTGTAAAGGTGGTCTAGAGTTTTTTTTCCTCTGGTTGCACATTTAACAAGCTGGTAGAAATTAGGTCAAACGGATTTAAATTTTCCTGCATTAAAGTCACTGGCCACTAGGAACGCCTCCTCTGGATGAGCATTTTCTTGTTCGCTTATGGCCTTATACATCTCGTTGAGTGCCATCAGAGTGCCAGCACCAGTTCGTGGTGGTAAATAGACAGCTACGAAAAATAGCTGTTGGTAAATAATGTGGTCTATATTTTATCATGAGATACTCTACCTCAGGTGAGCAAAACCTTGAGACTTCCTTAATATTAGATTTCGTGCACCAGCTGTTATTTACAAATAGACACCCCTTGTCTTACAGCTGTTCTATCTTGCCAATGGACCGAAAACCCAGCCAGCTACAGTTGAAGTCGGAAGTTCACATACACCTTAGACAAATACATTTAAATACATTAGACAAATACATTTAAATACATTAGACAAATACATTTTCACAATTCCTGATATTTAATCCGAGTAAAAAATCCCAGTCTTAGGTCAGTTAGGATCACCACAAGAATGTGAAATGTCAGAATAATAGTAGAAAGAATGATTTATTTCAGCTTTTATTTCTTTCATCACATTCCCAGAAGGTCAGAAGTTTATATACACTCATTTATTATTTGGTAGCATTGCCTTGAAATTGTTTAATTTGGCTCAAACATTTTGGGTAGCCTTCCACAAGCTTCCCACAATAAGTTGGGTGTATTTTGGCCCATTCCTCCTGACAGAGCTGGTGTAACTGAGTCAGGTTTGTAGGCCTCCTTGCTCGCACGCACTTTTCTCAGTTCTGCCGACAAATTTTCTATAGGATTGAGGTCAGGGCTTTGTGATGGCTCCAATATCTTGACTTTGTTGTCCTTAAGCCATTTTCCCCCAACTTTGGAAGTTGTNATGCTAATGCAGAACGCCGTAGGATGTTTTTGTGTTGGTTAAGGGCAGTCAAGTCTGGAGAGAACCAAAGGATATATCTGTTCCTTGTTCAAAATTTCTTGAATGGGGCATGCTTTTT
This sequence comes from Salvelinus sp. IW2-2015, assembly GCF_002910315.2. NCBI lineage: Eukaryota > Metazoa > Chordata > Actinopteri > Salmoniformes > Salmonidae > Salvelinus > Salvelinus sp. IW2-2015. The sequence goes on from NC_036848.1 coordinate 44,669,181, forward strand.
TAAGATGGTGAGGAAGGCATTTAAAAACAATAACCAGGCATCCTCTACTGACGGGATGAGGTCAATATCCTTCCAGGATACCCGGGCCAGGTCGATTAGAAAGGCCTGCTAACTGAAGTGTTTCAGGGAGCGTTTGATAGTGATGAGTGGAGGTCGTTTGACCGCTGACCCATTACGGATGCAGGCAATGAGGCAGTGATCGCTGAGATCTTGCTTGAAAACAGCAGAGGTGTATTTAGAGGGCAAGTTGGTTAGGCTGATATCTATGAGGGTGACCGTGTTTATGGCTTTGGGGTGGTACCTGGTAGGTTCATTGATAATTTGTGTGAGATTGAGGGCATCAAGCTTAGATTGTAGGATGGCTGGGGTGTTAAGCATGTTCCAGTTTAGGTCACCTAGCAGCACGAGCTCTGAAAATAGATGGGGGGCAATCAGTTCACATATGGTGTCCAGATCACAACTGGGGGCAGAGGGTGGTCTATAGCAGGCGGCAACGGTGAGAGACTTGTTTTTAGAGAGGTGGATTTTTTAAAGTAGAAGTTCAAATCGTTTGGGTACAAACCTGGATTGTAGGACAGAAATCTGCAGGCGATCTCTGCTGTAGATTGCAACACCGCCCCCTTTGCCCGTTCTATCTTGTTTGAAAATGTTGTAGTTAGGGATGGAGATTTCAGAGTTTTTGGTGGTCTTCCTAAGCCAGGATTCAGACACGGCTAGAACATCCGGGTTGGCAGAGTGTGCTAAAGCAGTGAATAAAACAAACTTAGGGAGGAGGCTTCTAATGTTAACATGCATGAAACCAAGGCTATTACGGTTACAGAAGTCATCAAAAGAGAGCGTCGTAGGAATAGGAGTGGAGCTAGGCACTGCAGGGCCTGGATTCACCTCTATATCTCCAGAGGAACAGAGGAGGAGTAGGATAAGGGTACGGCTAAAATATATGAGAATTGGTCGTCTAGGACGTCCGGAACAGAGAGTAAAAGGAGCAGGTTTCTGGGGGCGATAAAATAGCTTCAAGGAATAATGTACAGACAAAGGTATGGTAGGATGTGAATACAGTGGAGGTAAAACTAGGCATTGAGTGATGATGAGAGAGATATTGTCTCTAGAAACATCATTGAAACCAGGTGATGTCATCGCATGTGTGGGTGGTGGAACTGAAAGGTTGGATAAGGTATAATGAGCAGGGCTAGAGGCTCTACAGTGAAATAAGCCAATAAACACTAACCAGAACAACAATGGACAAGGCATATTGACATTAAGGAGAGGCATGCTTAGCCGAGTCATCATAAGGGTCCAGTGAGTAGTGAGGTTGGTTGGGGTGACGGCGATTCAGACAGCTAGCCGGGCCATGGGTAGCAAGCTGGCAGAGGATGGATGTCTGTTTTTAGCCACCTCGTGCGTTTCCGTCGGTAGATTAGTGGGGTTCCGTGTGGTAGAGGGGACCAATCCAATTGGCAAAATAGATATAGTTATAGTGACCCAAGAAAATTGTCCGATAGACCTATTCAGATAGCAGCCGATAAGACAGCTAACGATTAGCCGGCCGCCGATGGGTGTTCAGGTTACTTCGCGACGGAGCGGCCAGTTGGATAATTCCCTCGGGCAGATAACYTCGGTAGTCCAGTCGTGAAGGCCCGGTGGGGCTCCGCATCGGCAGTAAAACGGGTCCGGATAGGTGATTGTAGCCCAGGAGTGGCTGATGGAACTCTTCAGCTGGCTAGCTCTGGAATAATTTATGTTCCTCCGGACCGACGTAAGCCAATAGTCACTCGGATAGCAACTAGCTAGCTGCAAGATCCAGGTGTAAATGTCCAGAGGTTGCGGTAGAAATCCGGGATATGGAGAGAAAATAGGTCCGGTATTTCTGGTCTGAGTCGCGTTGTACAAAATTGGCGATAGCTTTTCGAGCTAAAGGATAGCTGATGACCGCCAACCGTGGTTAGCTGAATACTAACGTTAGCCAGTGAACTGGCTAGCTTTGGCTAGCTCTGGATAGCTTCTGTTGTGGATTCAGATTTGAGGTGAATAATTATTTTTTATTTTATTGGTGAGGCGGGTTGCAGGAGAGTGTTTTGAAGTTGAGTTTTTTAAGAAAATATTAAGAAAATATGTTAATATTATACACGCATATATTATGCTGTTCAGATTGTATTAGTTTGAATTGTTAGATTTATATGCACTTTGTTTATATACATTAAAAAGTTATACTTGATAGGGCACTGCATCGCAGCGCTAGCTGCGCACCAATTTTCCGCCCATGATGCCATCTATTTTGTGAAGTGGACCAGTCCTCTTGCAGCAAAGCACCCCACAAACATGATGCTGCCACCCCATGCTTCATGGTGGGATGGTGTCTTCGGCTTGCAAGCCTCCCCTTTTTTCCTCCAAAACTAACGATGGTCATTATGGCCAAACAGTTCTATATTTGTTTAATCAGACCAGAGGACATTTCTCCAAAAAGTACGATCTTTGTCCCCATGTGCAGTTGCAACCGTAAGCTTTTATATGGCGTTTTGGAGCAGTGGCTTCTTCCTTGCTGAGCGGCTTTTCAGGTTATGTCGATATAGGACTCGTTTTTCTGACCCACTGGAAATGTGATACAGTGAATTATAAGTGAAATAATCTGTCTGTAAAAAATTGTTGCAAAAATTACTTGTGGCATGCACAAGTGGATGTCCTAACTGACTTGCCAAAATATAGTTTTGTGGTGGAAAAACGGTTGAAAAGTGGTTGAAAAATTTGTTTTAATCACTCCAACCTAAGTGTATGTAAACCTCCGACTTCAACTGTAGGTGGGGAATTTGGAAATGTGGAGATAATGTAGACCAAGATTGACAACACAGCACAGTAGGTGGCGGCATGACCTTTAATGTTTGTTTGCGGACGCCATTATGTCATAGAAGAAGAAGAAGAACATAGATCAGGACAACTAGGTTGAAGAATAGCTTAATCCAGTCTGTTTCTGCTATAATGCCAAACGTTTACGGCTTGACAATGACAGCAATGGAGCACAAACAGATCTGAGACCAGGCTAGCTCTGTGTCAATATTAAAGATGATCTATTATATTGACAAGATAGTCCAGTGACCGCTCTAACAYTGGAAATACGTGTCCTCAAAATTGGATTGCAGGCGGGAGGCGAGTTCAGGTGGGAGGGACCATTCTAGCCAGTGAGAGGGCAGATACGCGTGTGAACAACAGGCACAACTCCAATTWGATTTTTATTTAACCTTTATTTAACTGACCGATACAATGTAGTTTTTTTACAAAGTTGCGGAAAGGCGACGTGCGTCCACGTATATCAGTGCAATTGTAACAACCTAACCATTACGAAACTTCTATTCGATCAAATAAGCAATTACATTTTTTGTTGACAAAATTCGACACTCATTGACCATACACAAAAAAACAAGCAGTAATAGCGGAAACAAGCGCACACATTTTCTTCAGAAAATTGAAGCAATGCAAAAGTACCCAGATTTGTCTATTTTATAAGTAAAAATTATATTTAAATATAACTAGACATGCAATAATAATGCAATAATATTTAACTATATTATTGATAATCGATTTTTTTATGTTGATTGATGGAGCTTTTATTTTGAAAAAGCGTTCTACGGGAAGTGGGAGGGAAAATCCAATATTCACGGGTATTAGGGATTTTTCTTCAATTAATTTCGAAGCTACAGTGCCTCAAGAAAAACAATAGGATATTGCTAGCAAATAAAACACAACCATTGCCATGTCTGAGACATACGGTAAGAAATCTTGACTACTCAGGTCGCGTTACACAATAGATAACCAGAGGCGATGGAGCAGGTGTATTGTAATGCCATCAAAACAAATAGCCTATGTCCTAWGCTTTCATGTTTACTCGTTGTTGGGGGTATAGCTAGCTAACATTAGCTAGCTGGCTAACTTTAGTTTCGCTCGATAGCTTGCATCTCCGTCAAATGTCATCATTAATTGGTTTCTTAGCTAGCTATCTAGAAAGCCATCTGAATGTCAGACAACTAGCAAAGTTAGCTATCTAAATGTCGACGCAAATGTAACGTTATGCATGAAGCAATAACATAGCTTCTGTTCTGCTAGTAGTGCGRCTGTTACTTAACTAACGTTAGCCAGCTTTCTATCCAACTAGCCTAAGAATACGTATTCTCTAATGATTCAAATGAACTTTGTTTGTTTTTCCTCCGCTAGATTTCCTGTTCAAATTCCTAGTGATTGGGAATGCAGGAGCTGGAAAATCATGTCTTCTTCACCAGTTTATTGAGAAGAGATGTAAGTTATGTCCAATTGATTGTGCTGACATGTATTTTCTATCTAGCTATGACTTYTAGTTTATTTTAGGGACAGGCTACAATTTATGATTAACTTAACTTTGAATACATGAATAGGCATTGTTGTGATCTAGCTATGTGTTGTGGAATGATTTCATTTAAATCACAGTCAAAGACGATTCYAATCACACCATCGGAGTGGAGTTTGGCTCAAAGATAATCAACGTGGTAAACAAATATGTCAAACTCCAAATCTGGGACACTGCGGGACAAGAGAGATTCAGGTACTGTACAGTATGTGAGAGCATTTCACATACTTACTCCTACTGTGGCAGGGCATTAGACATTTTTCTCAAACCAGCTTGGACTGTTGCATGTGTGCCCATCTCCAGCTGATCATTAGAGAACTTGTGCCATATCCTTAGAACAGCAAGTAAAATGAATCATGGCCAGCCGTTGTGGGGGAGTTAATAATGTGTAGCGCAGCTAAAATTCTSAAACACTACTACTGCTCGCAAGTGGCGTGGCGGTCTGGGGCACTGCATCTCAGTGCTTGAGGCGTCACTACAGACACCCTGGTTCTGATCCYGGCTGTGTCACAACTGGCTGTGATTGGAAGTCCCATAGGGCGGTGCACAATTGGCCCAGCGTCATCCGGGTTTGGCGGGTGTAGGCCGTCATTGTAAATAATAATTTGTTCTTAACTGACTTGCCTAGTTAAATAAAGGTTACTGTGCACCTTGAGCATTTTGTTTTGCACTTTGACCAACTCCTTATCCAGCTTGGATGGCACTAAATGCTTTTATGTATAGCTAACTATAGATGTATGAGATGGAGAATGTCAATTTAATAAATGTAATTAGGATGTGTAAAATGTTTATATTTATGCACTTATGTATTTTCAACTGATGTTACAATTGCTTTCRTCTCCCAGGTCTGTTACACGGAGTTACTACAGAGGCGCTGCTGGAGCCCTGCTTGTATATGACATCACCAGGTAGGCTAAATTACCTACTCATAGGTGATCAGGAGAGTTGAGGAGAAATAATCCTTGTCTTATTATGGGTGGACCTTCAAGGGGTATGTTGTTTTAATAAAACACATATGTTTCTAAAAAGACAAATGTTGAATGTAGTACGTTTCAAAGAGACCTAGATATGATATGACTCATTGGTTGCACAGTGGCTCCCGATTGACTGTTTTGGAAAACACAGCTCTAACTTTCCTAAAGCCTACTGTGATTTTAGTGAACAGAACCACCAAGTCTGATTTGTATGTCTCCACTGCTCTCCCTCTCGCTCCATTGACCTGATCATCCTCAGCCGGGAAACCTACAACGCCCTGACCAACTGGCTGACAGACGCCAGGATGCTGGCCAGCCAAAATATTGTCATCATCCTGTGTGGTAACAAGAAGGACTTGGACGCAGACCGGGAGGTCACCTTCCTGGAGGCTTCTCGCTTTGCTCAGGAAAATGGTGCGTTTAGTATGGATGATGTTCCCTTTACAGCTGAATTCCAAACTGTTCCCTGTGTCCAAGCGTCTCAGACTGGGAGTGCAGATCTAGGAGCAGATCCTCTATGTAGTCTTATTAATTTTGTCCAAAAACGGCGAAACTGATCTTAGATCAGCACTCTCCACTCTGAGAAGCTGATGTATACGGACTAGAGGTCGACCAATTAATCGGAATGGCTGATTAATTAGGGACGATTTCAAGTTTTCATAACAATCGGTAATTGGTATTTTTGGACACCGATTTGGCGATAAATTTATTTATGAAAAAAAAAAAAAATAAATACACCTTTATTTAACTAGGCAAGTCAGTTAAGAACACATTCTTATTTTCAATGACGGCCTAGGAACGGTGGGTTAACTGCCTTGTTCAGGGGCCGAACGACAGATTTTTACCTTGTCAGCTCGGGGATTCGTTTTTGCAACCTTCCGGTTACTAGTCCAACGCTCTAACCACCTGCCTTACATTGCACTCCACGAGGAGCCTGCGCGGCAGGCTGACTACCTGTTACACGAGGGCAGCAAGAAGCCAAGGTAAGTTGCTAGCTAGCATTAAATGTATCTTATAAAAAAAAATCAATCTTAACATAATCACTAGTTAACTACACATGGTTGAMGATATTACTAGTTTATCTAGCGTGTCCTGCGTTGCATATAATCGATGCGCCTACCTCGACAAACGGTGATGATTTAACAAGCGCATTTYCGAAAAAAGCACTGTCGATGCACCAATGTACCTAACCATAAACATCAACGCCTTTCTTTAAAATCAATACACAAGTATATATTTTCAAACCTGCATATTTAGTTAATATTGCCTGCTAACATGAATTTCTTATAATTAGGGAAATTGTGTCACTTCTCTTGCGTTACGGTCAAGCATCAGCGGTTATGCAGCAGTTTGGGCCGCCTGGCTCATTGCGAACGGTGTGAAGTCCATTTATTCCTAACAAAGGCCGTAATTAATTTGCCAGAATTGTACATAATTATGACATAACATTGAATGTTGTACAATGTAACAGCATATTTAGACTTAGGGATGCCATCCGTTAGATTAAATTACGGAACGGTTTCCGTATTTCACTGAAAGAATAAACGTTTTGTTTTCGAAATGATAGTTTCCGGATTTGACCATTTTAATGACCAAAGGCGTCGTATTTTGTGTGGTTATTATGTTATAATTAAGTCTATGATTTGATAGAGCAGTCTGACTGAGCGTGGTAGGCAGCAGCAGGCTCGTAAGCATTCATTCAAACAGTACTTTCGTGCCTTTGCCAGCAGCTATTGCGCTGTTTATGACTTCAAGCCTATCAACTCCCGAGATTAGGCTGGTGTAACCGATGTGAAATGGCTAGCTAGTTAGCGGGTGCCCGTAATAGCGTTTCAAACGTCACTCGCTCTGAGACTTGAGAGTTGTTCCCCTTGCTCTGCCTGGGTAACGCTGCTTCGAGGTTGGCTGTTGTCGATGTGTTCCTGGTTCGAGCCCAGGTAGGAGTGAGGAGAGGGACGGAAGCTATACTGTTACACTGGCAATACTAAAGTGCCTATAAAGAACATCCAATAGCAAGGTATATGAAATACAAATTGTATAGAGAGAAATGTCCTATAATTCCTATAATACTACAATCTAAAACTTCTTACCTGGGAATATTGAAGACTCATGTTAAAAGGAACCACCAGCTTTCATATGTTCTCATGTTCTGAAAGGAACTTAAACGTTAGCTTTTTTACATGGCACATATTGCACTTTTACTTTCTCTCCAACACTTTGTTTTTTGCATTATTTAAACAAATTGAAACATGTTGCATTATTTATTTGAGGCTAAATTGATTTTATTGATGTATTATATTAAGTTAAAATAGTGTTCATTCAGTATTGTTTGAGTTGTCATTATTACAAATAAATAAATATAAATCGGCCGATTTAATCGGTATCGGCTTTTTTTGGTCCTCCAATAATCGGTATCGGCTTGAAAAATCATGATGGTCGACCTCTGATACGGACAGACCCTACCCCCTACCCTCTGATGCAGACCTGAAATCCTAATTTCTGATTGCTGCACTACTCCACTAGAGGTCACTGTAGGACAACTCACTGGTGTAAACTATTGCCCACAAAACCGTTGCAATTCATGTCCTCCACAGCTAAATGCTGACTAATTCTCTTGTGTTCAAATGTTATCAACATTGATAATAATCATTGTTATTATTGTGTCCTGCTGTCTTGTCTGTTTCAGAGCTTATGTTTCTGGAGACAAGTGCTCTGACAGGGGAGAATGTAGAGGAGGCCTTTGTGCAGTGTGCCAGGAAAATCCTCAACAAGATAGAGTCAGGTATCTCTGCATTCAGTATCTTCTCACCTTAACCAACAGCAATGAAATCGTGGTTTACCAGCTGAACTCTACTGTTTCAGCTCAGGGGCTTCTCTCTCTCTCCATCTCACTCTTTTTTCTCTCTATTTCTCTCTCTCTCTGTGTTCTCTTCCAGGAGAGTTGGACCCGGAGAGGATGGGATCAGGAATCCAGTACGGAGACGCCGCGCTGCGCCAGCTGCGCTCCCCTCGTAGGGGACAGGCCGAGAGCGCCCAGGAATGTGGCTGTTAGTGAACACGCTCAGTATGCCCAGGACCAAGGTGAGACTCCTCCCCTCAGTGCTGCCTACTGCATAGGATTCTGCTCTGTGACTTACCCTTCTGTTATCACACTAGTAACTCAATTAATAGCTCWGTTTAGTGACACCCAAAATGCTCCCTCTCAAAATAGCAGGCAGAAATACAGTTGTAGATGGTGCTTTTCACATTGACATGTTATGTAAGAGGCCATTCAAAAGTCCTCTCTATTTTACAGTTGACTGTGTTGCATTGCATGGAGCAGGTAAAGCATTCATTTGTAATTTTGAGAAGCACCTCCATGAGCTTTAAAGATTCGGCCTTAATGCACCAAATGCTGAAACGTGGCTAGTTTTATCAGCAATATTGGTGTCAGGATCATCACATGCCCCCTCGGCGATGGGGGGTTCGAGCCCTGGCTGGGCCAACTATCTGTGCCCTTAACTACTTTCTTTACCCCTCTCAAATGTTGGTACTTACATATGTCCTGTCAAAACAAACAATCAGAACTAAAATAAAAGATTATCACAATGCTCATCCATGTTCTTCTCAAATGGTTTCCCTGAAGTGGTTTGTAATGATTACTTTTCTATTGCTGCAAGGTGATCACGGATGCTACTTTCACCAGTATCATCATACTGAATTAAGGGTAAAGTTAATGCCTGTGTCCCAAATGTAACTCCCTAAGTCCAGAGCTTTATTCTGTCGTACTGTATCTCCCCCTTGGGTRGGTGGGTGTGTGTGGTTGGATAGGGTCCAGGGGGCTATTTTTAGGGATCTCACAGAGAGGAAGGAGCCACCTTTGGCTATTTCTGTCCTCCAGCTCCCAACTGCCTGATGTGTCGATGATACAGAAAACCATAGCCACCCAAAATGACTCCGCCTKTTTTGTGAGAGGGGAAGCTAAAGGGGCTCAACAGTTTGAGAATGATCGAATGACCCTGCTTAGAAGCTGTGTGGATGTGGCTCCACACAWCTGTTGTCAATACAGTTTTCTATCTGGGCAGATACATTTACCTGAGATTCTGCTGACTCCTGTTGGGGCAAGGCATTAAGGGTCTCTGAAGTGCCTTATTTGGGTATTGTAGTGTTTCACAAAAAAATGCTAGGCATAAATAGAGGGGTACTATGTCTACAAAAATAAATGATCAATTAATTTGTCAATTACAGTGTAGAGTTGAGTACATGCCAAATATTGCCAGCACGCAATTGTTAACAAAATGTAACTATTAACCTCACGTTCACACAGGTTTCTTAGCTAAAGGGGCTAATTTACAAGATCCCCACACATTTCTGTGTGTATGGTTTCAAACCTCTCTCTGTCCTTGTTTTCAGGCAGGTTGGTGAAGACTTCGAGGAAAGATGAGATGTAGGGAACATGATACAGGGCTCATAATGGTGGAGCGACTCTTCTCTGACCTTTATCTTCCCAACTTCTGGATGTTCCGTCAGAGACCCACAGAGAGTCCTGGATTCCTGGCCCTACTCTGGACTGCTGAGCTTGTTCCCAGGCCCCTCAGACAAGCCCTTTAATCATCTGGGCTGTATTCATAAAGCGTCTGAGTAGGATTGCTGATATGATTTTGTTTTTCCTTTTAGATAATAATGAACAAGATAACAGGGAACCAAAATCCTAGATCAGCTATAGTTTGAGATGCTATATGATAATGGGACCTGACATCTTACATTCACCCCTGTACTTCTGCACTACGCTACCCATAGCATATTGCATTATGTACAGTGTTATCTGTATAAAGAACACATCATATAGTCCCTCAAAGCAGTGGTTCCCAAACTGTGGGGCTCGCCCCTGTCGGAAGGGGAGTTGCAGCGATMGGACAAGACTGTGACTACCAATTGGAWAACACGAAAATTGGGGTGAAAAAATGTCCAGATCAACRWGCCCAAGTTTTTTTTTWMCCAGGTTTTTTTAGCCCATTGATTTTGTTGTAATGTTTGAGTCACTCATATCACATGAACACACAAGACATGGCGGAATGTGTAGAATTGCAGGAAATTAGCTTTAAAACTGTCAACAAGGGATGTGAACAGTTTGTTTCTGTCATGGACTGTGCCCATAGAAATAGATGGAAGGGGGGGGGGGGGGGGCTGGCTGAGTGAGTTTGGGAACCACTGCCTCAAAGCATATTTTATGGACTAAATTCTCTGAAGAATAATCTATCAATTATGACATGTCATGTTCTAGTGAGAATGTTCAATCAGCACTGTCTCACGCCTGCTCGTTTCGTTGACCTGTTCTTTGTGTTGTTCTTTGTGTTGATATTATTAGTTGTTTTTTCCCCCCTAATTGTTATGAGTCATGTCATGCTTTTTTAATTTATTCTCAATAATATAGAAGCTCTTTTTAAAATAAAGTATTCAAAATGTATGTTTGTATATTGTTCTAAGGTGATTCCTCTTTCTTGTCATCTTTATTACTTAAGTGTGTAATATCCATTTAGAATACTTGGTAACACTTCATGTTAAATTGTTGTTATACCTGTAGTAACCTTCTAATAATTATTCATAGCTGTGTAATAGTTTATTTATGGAGTTGTGTAGGTTTTGTTATTACACAGGTGTATAAGCTGGCTCACAAGCTGGCTGCACGGTGACCTACTTCCCTTTTGACACCTTGCACCAAAGTTAATATGATTGACGACAGTCATTTTTTCATAGCCACCGTGCTTCTACACCTGCATTGCTTGCTGTTTGGGGTTTTAGGCTGTGTTTCTGTACAGCACTTTGATATATCAGCTCATGTAAGAAGGGCTATATAAATATATTTGATTTATTTCAATGACCATTTTCCTAATACAGATCAGGGGGCTTTTCAGTGCACTCTGGTTGTGTTTAGAAAGGCAGCCCAATTCTGATATTTTTTTTATTATTGGTCTTTTGACCAATCATATAGATCAGCTCTGAAAAAGATCTGATGTGATTGGTCAAAATACCAATTTGTGGGAAGAATATCAGAATTGGGCGGCCTGTGTGAAATGGCAGGCTCCAGAATGTCATTGTGTCTTTCTGCTTAGATTGACCGTTTGCTAGAGCAAGATTGCTGTGTCATATTAATATAGTTCCTGAGACCTAAAACTAATCCAGGTTCGATGRGACTGCAGAAAATACCTACAATGCCACCATTGTGTTGAGATGACTGACGGCAAACCCACTGATCCCCTCTCCTCAGGGTAGGACCCAGTTCTACAGTATTTTGAAGATTGACGTTTTCCATGGGGAGAAAAGGCAATGTCAGCTACAGTTCTGAAAATGCCCATCAGTCTTCCATTATGGTACTGTATGTCCTCTTCCCTCTTGTCCCGTTTGTTACATTTGAGCGTAGTACAGTATGGCATTTATCTATTTTAGTTTAATGACACGCTACAACAGATTTTATTTTGAAGAATATTTGTCGTGCTGAAGAATTGATTTGTGTATCCAGGTGAAATATGCCTTTCAATCTCATTACTATAGTAGATATTTACTGGCGTGTGTTTCGACAGGTAAATCAATCAAATAAGTCAAACGATTTAGTAAAAAGTAGTTTATGAATTTTGTTAAGCCTAGCACACAATGTCAAAATACTTGTACATCAAATTCCGTTTGAATGTGTAAAAGCGTAAACATTTAATCATACAAAATAGTGATATTTTTTATCAGTTGGAGCTGGATATTTGCTCCCTCCACACAAGTGTGCAATTCATGTTGACTGTGATCCACAACTCAACTCCTACAGACTTTTTTTCTAAATAATTTATACTGAACAAAAATATAAATGCAACATGTAAAGTGTTGGTCCCATGTTTCATGAGCTGAAATAAATATCCCAGAAAAGTTCCTTATGCACAAAAATCTTATTTCTCAAATTTTGTGAACAAATTTAACATTTTTACATCCCTGTTCATGAGCATTTCTCATTTGCCAGATAATCCATCCACCTGACAGGTGTGGCATATCAGAAGCTGATTAAACATCATGATTATTACACAGGTGCACATTGTGCAGGGGATTTTTAAAAAGCCCACTCTAAAATGTGCAGTTTTGTCATGCAACACAATGCCACAGATGTCTCAAGTTTTGAGGGAGCATYCAGTTGGCTTGCTGACTGCAAGAATGTCRACCAGAGCTGTTGCCAGAGAATTGAATGTTCATTTTTCTACCATAAGTCTCCTCCAATGTTGTTTTAGAGAATTTGGCAACCGGCCTCACAACCGTAGACCATGTGTAACGACGCCAGCCCAGCCCAGGACCTCCACATCCGGCTTCTTCACCTGTGGGATCGTCTGACACCAGCCCCCTGGTCAGCTGATGAAACTGAGGAGTATTTCTGTATGTAATAAAGCCCTTTTGTGGGGAGAAACTCATTCTGATTGGCTTGGCCTGCCTCCCCAGTGGGTGGGCCTATGCCCTCCCAGGCCAACCCATATGTGAACTCCATAGATTAGGCATTTACATTTAAGTCATTTAGCAGACACTCTTATCCAGAGCGACTTACAATAATGAATGTACTTCACGTGACTGCTTTCCTTATATGAACTGTATCTCAGTTAAATTGTTGCATGTTGCTTTTCTATTTTTGTTCATTATAGTTTTACAATAACATACTTCACTATAGCACTGACAAGCCATTACACTGACAGGAAGATGTTCCAAAGCTTTTAATGAATAAAGGCCTTAATGTTATGACTGAAGTAAAATTCTTATTGTGCCATACTTCACAATAACAATTTGTGTACTGCAACTTTCACATGTCAGTGAATAAATTGTTATCCATAGCAGGTAGATTATTACAATTAATGCACACATCCCATGGCTATGATCACTGTAAGCATTGGCCCGGTTGCAGCTATTTGAAACAGAATATTGCATAAACTGTCATCAATGGTTTAAGAAGAAGTACAAGTTATCTACGACTTATTGCATCTATTTATTGCTAATTATTTAACCCTTGTGTGGTGTTTGGGTCTGTGGGACCCATTTTTAATGTTTACTGAAAGAAAAATTCTACAATGATTTATTTTTTCAACCTGAGATTCATTGGCCTTGGCTCATTTTCTGTGAAGAACATGCAAAAGAACACATTTTCATTGAGTGCACACTGTGCACCCCCTACATGTTTAAATCACATATGTAGGCTCCCGAGTAGCGCAGCGGTCTAAGGCACTGCATCTCAGTGCTAGAGGTGTCACTACAGTCCCTGGTTCGAATCTAGGCTGTATCACATCTGGCCGTGATTGTGAGTCCGATAGGGCGGGGCACAATTGGCCCAGCGTCGTCCGGGTTTGGCCGGGGTAGGCCGTCATTGTAAATAAGAATTTGTTCTTAACTGACTTGCCTAGTTAAATAAATAAATGTGGTGTTCGGCTCCACTGGACCAGAGGGTAATAAAAGTGTGTGTGTGTGTGTGTAGGTGAAAACAAGTAAAAATTGAAAAAAAAGGTTTGCTGTGTGCTTTCACTCTGTCTTCCTCCTCCCTGGGCCTGCTGTTTCAACATAGGCAGGGAGACAGACAGGTTATTGGTGCTATCTGTCTTCCTCTTTTCTCGCACGTTTTAGTATGTGAAACAACACCATGTCTTGCGGGAACCTGCGCAATGTTATTACAAAACATATTGATACACTGTAAAAAAATWAATTAAACAAATCCCACYCTACGCCAGCCAGGTGCAKATTTGGGGAGGGACACAACAAATAAATAGCTTTGCATGTGTAGCTCCTTACCACAATCAATCAGTATGGAAAAATAATCTCTGCTCAGAGGGCCTTAATTTTGCAGAGACTTTGGAGATTAATACTTTTCTTAATATGAGGATGATGTCTGTCAATTCTGAGTCTGACAGTMAGATAGACGAAGAGGATGTGATTGACCCTCAGCCAGCTTGTCAGCAGCCTGCAGGTGACCTGGTCTTCTTGCCCAAMGAATGAGCCACCCCGCATGGCTGACAATATAATAAGGATGCAACCAGGGCTGATGCGGATGGTGGTTACTCATGTGCAGGACATAAAGTCTTCTTTTGAACTGTTCATCCCAGACACCATCCAGAAAATCATTCTGGACTGTACTAATTTGGAGGGAAGGTGTGTTTTTGGAGAGAGATGMAAGGAGATAGATCAAACTAATTTACACGCATACTTTGGGATTKTTTTCCTTGCTGGTGTTTTCAGATCCAATGGGGAATCCACAGAATCCCTATGGGATGCAGAAACTGGCAGAGAACTMTTCCATACAACTTTTCCGTTCCACACTATTTCCAGGATTATCCGCTTCGATAACCGAGACAACAGACCAGCTCTGCGGCAGAGAGACAAGCTAGCTACAATCAGGTCATTGTGGGACAAGTGGGTGGATCGCCTTCTCCTGTTTTACAACCCTGGGTCCAACGTTACTGTTGTAGAGCAGCTTATGCCATTTAGTGGCCACTGCCCCTTCAGGCAGTACATACTGCCTTGGAGATCAACTGGTCGATCTCCAAGGCATTCCTAGTCGATTGCCAAACATTTCTGTAAATTTGTATTCGTCTCGTGCTGTTGACGGTAGTTACACCCAATTCAGCTGTGRTCTGGGTACGCAACTGTTGCCATATCGAACCATTTCATGTGTCTGAAGATACAAACTCTACCTTCCTGGCAAATCAAGTGCACTATAAGCCTACTACTGCTGGCCAATCGCATGGCTTGGATTACCTTGTCTGCAGTCATGTAGCAGGCTTAAAAGAAAGCTACAGCAAAGTTGTTACTGTGAGATTTCAAGTAGCGGTGCATGGGTAAAATCACTGGGGAAGCCTCTCCATATTACAACCTATGTGTTGTGATAATTGTGTTGTTTACTCTATAACCTGTTAATTCATATGTCTTGCGACCGTGAAATATAGACCTAAAGGCCGAGACAATAAGAAGACACAGTGGTAGAAATTTAACCACACCTTTTGTTTTATCACATAACCGGATAGCAACCCCTGTCCAGTGAAGTCCACAAAGCATATTGCATGTACAGTAACACAGTTACATGACCTACAGCATGGTCAAGCAAGTTAATGTTTCCAACATTTTTGGACCACTTAACAACTATTGATTTAGAACCACAGAGAGTTAACGCAAGTCACAAAGAAAACAGGTGCTGCCTCCACTATTCCAGTATCATTTCAACTTCAACATTTCAACATCATCAAATCACCTCTGCTTAGTCTAATACAGTGACAACTAAAAGATACCAAAAACAATTTAGTCCAATCAACATAAGCTAAACATGATCTGGCTGTCCATGATACTGATTTCTGTGTGCGTTTGTGCAAGTAGAAAAACCCTTCACTGTTGAGATCGCTCAGTTTAGCTCAACACTGATTGGCTAATTTTTATACTTTTTTTGTCAAGGGAAGCCAGATGCTCGCTGGCTTCCCRTGCCTTCAATGCAACAGGCAGCAACAAACAATGTCATACTCGTTTGGACCAGACAGTATCAGATAGATGACCTACACGTAGAGATACAGAGGYGCGCTGTTTTGCTCGCTCGGATGCTTTCTCCTGTGAGATACGTTCAGRCTCTTGAAGGAACATTATGAAACACTGAGAGACAAAATATATATTCTTTAAAGTCATTTTTGGTCTGTTTTTGGGGAATCCTGGCTTCCCGTGGCATCCATGAATACACGCCACTGGAGATTTCAAAATGTTTAAAACCTTGAGTAGAGAGAGACTGTCAATGAATACAGCAAAGGGCTGCTGTTTTTATGACTGAGTTCATGTTGAAGTTCTTACTCAGCACTTTGTATTCAACACTTTTATAAGCCATAAAATGTGCGTTCTTCCTATTTCAACTCAGCGCTACAACAAGCACTGCAGCAGTAATGAATGAGTAGGAAAGTGTATCTATAGACTTCCGTTGTTATTATTTAGCGGCTTGGGTCTTTTTTAATATCGAGGAATATTTAACTTTAACGTGAAATCCTTACTTACAAGCCCTTAATCAACAATGCTGAGCTTTTTTTGAATGTATGTAACAAAATATTTGCTACATTTTTACATTTAATATAAAAAGTAACACAATAAAATWAAAATAACGAGGCTATATACAGGGGGTAKCGGTATTAAGTCAACGTCCGCAGGTACAGGTTTAATCGAGGTAATTGAGGTAATACTGTATGTACTGTACATGTAGGTCGGGGTAAAGTGACTATGCATAGATAATTAACAGTGAGTAGCAGCAGTGTAAAAAAGGGGGTAAATGCAAATTGCCAACCCTGGAAGCCTGTGTTTCAGAAATAAGGAAGTGGATGGCGGCAAATGTTTTACTTTTAAACTAGGACAAAACAAAGATGCTAGTTCTAGAAACAGAGGCCTACTGTTTGATTTCACAATTAATCTTGATGGTTGTAKAGTCATCTCAAATAAATCTGTGAAGGACCTCGGCATTACTCTGGACCCTGATCTCTCTTTTGACAAAAGTATCAAGAATATTTCAAGGTGAGCTTTTTTTCATCTTCGTAACATTGCAAAAATCTGAAACTTTTTGTCCAAAAATTGAGAAAAACTAATCCATGCTTTTGTCACTTCTAGATTAGACTACGACAATGCTCTACTCTCCGGCTACCTGGATAAAGCACCAAATAAACTTTAGTTAGTGCTAAATACGATTTCTAGAAACTTGACTAGAACCAAAAAATGTGATCATATTACTCCAGTGCTAGCCTATACTCTGGCTTCCTGTTAAGGCTCCCCTCTCTCCACTGGGAGTCTCTGCCTCTGACCCTATTTACTCACTGGGCTGAGTCACTGGCTTACTAGTGCTCTTCCATGCCGCCCCTAAGAGGGGTGCGTCACGTCGTGCCAGGCTTTTTTGCACTATACTCGACTTGAGTTGGTTGAGTCACTGACATGATCACCCTGTCCGGTCTTGCGCCCCCTCAGGCTTGTGAGGTAGAGGAGATCTTCGTTGGCTTTACTCAGCCTTGTCTCAGGGTAGTAAGTTGGTGGTCTGTTGATAACCCTCTAGTGGTGTGGGGGCTGTGCTTTGGCAAAGTGGGTGGGGTTATATCCTGCCTGGTTGGCCCTGTCCGGGGGTATCGTCAGACGGGGCCACAATGTCCCCAGCCTCCAGTATCTATGATGCAATAATCTATGTGCCGGGGGACTAGGTTCAGTCTGTCCTATGTGGTGAAATTCTCCTGTCTTATCTGGTGTCCTGTGTGAACTTAAGTGTGCTCCCACTAATTATTTCTCTCTCCCTCTCTCCCGCCTCAGGACTACCTGACCTGATGACTTCTGGCCGTCCACAGTCCACCTGGTCGTACTGCTGCTCGTTTCAACTGTTCACCGGACATGCTACCTTGTCCTGGAACTGCTGTTTACAACTCTCCCTCTCTCGCTCTCTCTCTACCGCACCTGCTGTCTCGACCTCTGAATGCTCGGCGTTGAAAAGCCAACTGACTTTTACTCCTGAGTTGCTGACCTGTTGCACCCTCTACAACCACTGTGATTATTATTTGACCCTGCTGGTCATCTATGAACGTTTGAACATCTTGAAGAACGATCTGGCCTTAATGGCKATGTACTCTTGAAATGCTTCTACATCTGCATTGCTTGCTGTTCGGGGTTTAAAGCTGGGTTTCTTAATAAGCACTTTGTGACATCTGCTGATTTAAAAAGGGCTTTATAAATACATTTGATTGATTGAATGATTGATTGATTGATGGACCCACATTGTGGATATTCTTGCTAGCCATCTCAGCCTGCCTTTCACCCCATCCATACATGGCAAATGGGTGCCTGTTTTCCTTGTCGGTTTCTTTGGGCTTCTGTATCTGGCTCCTCGCCCTGGGGGCTTTCTGGACTGTTTGGCTTTAGTTTGAGCCTCTGGCTTCCTCCCTGGCTCAGAAGCAGTTAATCCTTTTCCCAGCTTCTCTTCCTCTGACTCTCCGCAGCCTCCGTCCACAGCACCCTGTACATCTAGGAAGGGATGAGGAGTACTTATGAGTTCTATAATTTTATTAGTATACCTTGTGATTTTTATATCTGCAAGTGTTGTAGAAACTGTCAACAGACAGTGAGGCCTGATCACAGACAACGACGAGACAGCCTATAGGGAGGAGGTCAGAGACCTGGCTGTGTGGTGCCAGAATAACAACCTATCCCCCAACGTAGCCAAGACTAAGGAGATGATTGTGGACCACAGGAAAAGGAGGACCGAGCACGCCCCCATTCTCATCGACGGGGCTGTAGTGGAGCAGGTTGAGAGCTTCAAGTTCCTCGGTGTCCACATCAACAACAAACTAGAATGGTCCAAACACACCAGGACAGTCGTGAAGAGGGCACGACAAAATCTTTTTAGTTTCCCCTCAGGAAACTAAAAAGATTTGGCATGGGTCCTGAGATCCTCAAAAGGTTCTACAGCTGCAACATCGAGAGCATCCTGACTGGTTGCATCACTGCCTGGTACGACAACTGCTCGGCCTCTGACCGCAAGGCACTACAGAGGGTAGTGCGTACTGKCCAGTACATCACTGGGGCTAAGATGCCTGCCATCCAGGACCTCTACACCAGGCGGTGTCAGAGGAAGGCCCTAAAAATTGTCAAAGACCCCAGCCACCCCAGTCATAGACTGTTCTCTCTACTACCGCATGGCAAGCGGTACCAGAGTTCCAAGTCTAGGACAAAAAGGCTTCTCAACAGTTTTTACCCCCAAGCCATAAGACTCCTGAACAGGTAATCAAATGGCTACTCGGACTATTTGCATTGTGTGCCCCCCCCAACCCCWCTTTTTATGCTGCTGCTACTCTCTGTTTATCATAAATGTTGTTTGTTAACATGACAGCTCATTTTTGGGGGGATTGAGTACCCTTTAGGTTAGGCTATTTGATCGAGAAACCTGCATGATAAAAAGTGTCCGTCTCATTACATTGTCATTATCTACGGCCTGTAGGCTACAGAAAAGGCCAGATACTCTTTCTACCATATCTTCTTATGGCTGCAATCCCATCACCGGCTGGCTTCCCGGTCAACAACTTACATCGCGACATCAAACATGTCTAACAAAACAAAAACACAGGTATTAACAAGAAAATACTAAAACATACAAAAAATATATCTAGGATTTTTTRCCCCAACTGGCTTCCCGGTTGGATGCGCGCTGTGTTAAGAAGCAGTGCGGTTTGGTTGGGTTGTGTTTCGGAGGACGCATGGCTCTCGACCTTCGTCTCTCCCGAGCCCGTACGGGAGTTGTAGCGATGAGACAATTGGATACCACGAAATTGGGGAGAAAAAGGGGGTCATTTTTGTATTTTTATTAAATAAAACATTTAAAAATTGCTTTAGGTGGAGAGGTCTCTGGAGATGCAACTTTGTGTAGTTTTTCTGAAATGAGGATCTTCTGTTTCAATGGTTATTTAGGTGGAATCTTTCTCTCACGTTCTAGTTGTTTTAAGACCAATGGCTCAACTTTATTACTTTGTACTTTGAGGATTGGACCTGCTGMATTTCGAGTCACTGTCAGTTCCAAAACCACAGATGATGTGTTTGTTCTAAAGCCTTCTTGTCAGTCTGTACTTTACCATCTCCTCATAACACTTGGCGTATGTTTCCCATTTTGGGTCCTTGTTGGACCCTAGGAAGAGTAGCTGCTGCCAGGGGCCGTAAATACAATGCAATAACTATAACAATTCAATTACAACGAGTGTTATGGCTAATTGGCTATAGCTTCAAATAAGGATTAATGACAAAACCAACAATTTCTCCTACACTGAAAATATAAGGGCAGAGAAGAGTTTTTATATTCTTTTTTTTTATTTTTTTATAAACTCACATTTATTTTTTAAAAATGTGCCACTCCAACGAAAAAAATAGTAAATAGTAATGTACAGTGAGCTTTTAATAATACATTTGTTTTTTAAATTCATAATACAAAAATCAACAACTTACATCGCGACATCAAACATGCCTAACAAAACAAAAACACAGGTATTAACAAGAAAATACTAAAACATACAAAAAATATATCTAGGATTTTTGCCCATTCTTCAAGGCAAAACTGCTCCAGTTCCTTCAAGATGGATGGGTTCCACTGGTGTACAGCAATCTTTAAGTCATACCACAGATTCTCAGTTGGATTGAGGTCTGGGCTTTGACTAGGCCATTCCAAGACATTTAAATGTTTCCCTTTAAACCACTCGAGTGTTGCTTTAGCAGTATGCTTAGGGTCATTGTCTTGAGGGAAGGTGAACCTCCATCCCAGTCTCAAATCTCTGGAAGACTGAAACAGGTTTCCCTCAAGAATTTCCCTGTATTTAGCGCCATCCATAATTCCTTCAATTCTGACCAGTTTCCCAGTCCCTGCCGATGAAAAACATCTCCACAGCATGATGCTGCCACCACAATGCTTCYCTGTGGGGATAGGGTTCTCAGGGTGATGAGAGGTTTTGGGTTTGTGCCAGACATAGCGTTTTCCTCAATTTTAGACTCATCTGACCAGAGTACCTTCTTCCATATGTTTGTGGAGTCTCCCACATGCCTTTTAGCGAACACCAAACGTGTTTGCTTATTTTTTTCTTTTAGCAATGGCTTTTTTCTGGCCACTCTTCCGTAAAGCCCAGCTCTGTGGAGTGTACGGCTTAAAGTGGTCCTATGGACAGATACTCCAATCTCCACTGTGGTGCTTTGCAGCTCCTTCAGGGTTATCTTTGGTCTCTTTGTTGCCTCCCTGATTAATGACCTCTGTGCCTGGTCTGTGAGTTTTGGTGGGCGGCCCTCTTTTGGCAGGTTTGTTGTGGTGCCATATTCTTTCAATTTTTTAATAATGGATTTAATGGTGCTCAGTGGGATGTTCAAAGTTTCTGATATTTTTTTATAACCCAACCCTGATCTGTACTTCTCCACAACTTTGTCCCTGACCTTTTGGAGAGCTCCTTGGTCTTCACGATGGCGCTTGCTTGGTGGTGCCCCTTGCTTAGTGGTGTTYCAGATTCTGGGGCCTTTCAGAACAGGTATATCTATACTGAGATCATGTGACAGATCATGTGACACTTAGATTCCACACAGGTGGACTTTATTTAACTAATTAACTTCTGAAGGTAATTGGTTGCACCAGATCTTATTTAGGGGCTTCATAGCAAAGGGGGTGAATACATATTCACGCACCACTTTTCCATTTAATTATTATTATTTTTTTTGTTGAAACAAGTAATTTTTTTCACTTCCCCAATTTGGACTATTTTGTGTATGTCCATTACATGAAATCCAAATAAAAATCTATTTAAATTACAGGTTGTAAATGCAACAAAATAGGGTAAACGCCTAGGGCGATGAATACTTTTGCAAGGCACTGTACTACTGTGCGCCTCCCATAGTCTGTTCTGGACTTGTGAAGGATTGTGAAGAGACCTCTGGTCTTGTGGTGCATGGGTGTCCGTGCTGTGTGCTAGTAGTTTAAACAGACACCTCGGTGCTTTTAGCATGTCAACATGATGAAGTCAATCTCTCCCCCTCTTTGAGCCATGAGAGATTTACATGCATATTATGAATGTTAGCTCTCCATGTATATCTAAGGGCCAGCCATTCTGCCCTGTTCTGAGCCAATTGCAATTTTCTGAGGTCTTTCTTTGTGTTACCTGACCACACGACTGAACAGTAGTCCAGGTGCGACAAAACCAGAGCCTGTAGGACCTTCCTTGTTTATAGTGTTGTTAAAAAGGCAGAGTAGTGCTTTATTATGGACAGACTTTTCCCCATCTTAGCTACTGTTGTATCATCATGTTTTGACTATGACAGTATACAATCCAGGGTTACTCCAAGCAATTTAGTCACCTTAACTTGGTGCTCAATTTCCACATAATTTAATACAATATTTAGTTGAGGTTTAGGGTTTAGTGGATGATTTGTCCCAAATACAATGCTTTTAGTTTTTGAAATATTTAGTACGAACTTATTCATTGCCACCCATTCTGAAACTAACTGCTGCTCTTTGTTAAGTGTTGCAGTGATTTCACTCGCTGTAGTAGCTGCCTTGTATAGTGTTGAGTCATCCGCATACATAGACATACTGGCTTTACTCAAGGCCAGTGGCATCTCATTAGTAAAGTTTGAAAAAAGTAAGGGGCCTAGACAGTTGTCCTGGGGTATTCCTGATTCTACCTGGATTATGTTGGAGAGGATTCCATTAAATAACACCCTCTGTGTTCTGTTAGACAGGTAACTCTTTATCTACATTGTTGCAGGGGGTGTAAAGCCAAAACAAATATGTTTTTCCAGCAGCAGACTATGATGACAATGTCAAAGCCACATTGAAGTCTAACAAAATAGCTCCCACAATCTTTTTAGCATCAATTTCTCTCAGCCAATCATCAGTAATTTGTGTAAGTGCTGTGCTTGTTGAGTGTCCTTCTCTATAAGCGTGCTGAAAGTCTGTTGTTAATTTGTTTACAGAAAAATAGCATTGTATCTGGTCAAACACAATTTTTTCCAAAAGTTTACTAAGAGTTGGTAACAGGCTGATTGGTAGGCTATTTGAGCCAGTAAAGGGGGCTTTACTATTATTTTGCTTCCCTCCAAGCCTACACACTTTCTAGTTGGCTTAGATTGAAGATATGGAAAATAGGAGTGGAAATATTGTCCGCTATTATCCTCAGTAATTTTCCACTCAAGTTATCAGACCCCGGTGACTTGTCATTGTTGATAGACAACAATCTTTTTTTTACTTCTTCCACACTTCTTACGAAATTCTATATTTACAATGCTTGTCTTTCATAATTTTATCAGATATACTTGGATGTGTAATGTTGATTGATTATTAATTGATTATTAAACTGTTATGACATGAGTATTATTGTAACATGATGCTGCCATAGGCCTACTATTTAAGTGATAGCATATCATTCTCCATATTCTATTGTCAGAATACACTATCTAAGAAAATTAAACGAATATGTAGCCTAATGTCTACACTGCAATGAATGCAAAATGTGCAAGAGAACCAGATTTTGCATAGTGTAGCCTATATCCGATTTTATTCTGCACAGAACTAGAGAATGTGTGTCTCAAAATGTATTGCAAATTGCAGGTTTTAACATTCTAATGTCTTATACTTACAGCATATAGATTTACTGGCTCGGTTTTCACAAGCAAAACACAACAGATGGTGTTTCGTGTCTAGTAATCATAGGCTGGCTACGTTTTAGCCCCGCCCATAGTTGAGATGCACTTAAAAGTCAATTTCCTTCTWGCAGGTGTTTGAAAGGCACTTAAATATGTTGTCTTGCCCATTAACCTTCTGAATTTCACACATACACAATCTGTCACACCCTGGCCTTAGTTATCTTTGTTTTCATTATTATTTTAGTTAGGTCAGGGTGTGACATGGGGAAGTATGTGTTTTGGGTTGTCTAGGGGTTTGTAGGTTTAATGGGGAAACYTCTTGTCTAGGTGTTTGTATGTCGATGGCTGCCTAGATTGGTTCTCAATTAGAGACAGCTGTGGTTTATTGTCTCTAATTGGGAGCCATATTTAAGGCAGCCATGGGCATCATGTGTTTGTGGGTAATTGTCTATGTTGAACGTTTGTTGCTTGTCCATGCACTTACGTCATTTAGCTTCACGGTCGTTTGTTGTTTTGGTTTGTTTTGTGTATAGTGTTCGTTTTCGTGTTTTTCCTTTCTTCTAATAAAAGAAGATGTATTTTGCACACGCTGCACCTTGGTCATCTCTCTCTCCTATAGACGATCGTGACACAATCCATGTCTCAATTGTCTCAAGGCTGAAAAATCCTTATTTAACCTGTCTCCCCCCCTCTTCATCTACACTGATTGAAGTTGATTTAACAGAAGACATCAATAAGGGATTATAGCTTTCACCTAGATTCACTTGGTCAGTCTATGTCATGGAAAGAGCAAGTATTCCTAATGTTTTGTACATTCAGATGGTAAATGTAAATGTTGGTTAGAATACAATAATCTGTTTGTTAAAATGTATGTCAGAAGAATGCTCCAACCCTGCTCTAACAAGGTCCTGGTGAGCAGCTACTATTACCCTAGACTCAGTGTGCAAGGTGTTTTTGCCCCTGCAATATATTCTATACAAGGCTTCTTCAGGCTGTCCTTGGAATATGAGATTGGTATCAAATGTCAAATCTGTGTTGTTGCGAAGTTTAAAGTAGACGTGAAGGAGCAAGCATGGCACATTCCAGCGAAGTCATGCCCGACAGTCACCTTTCACTCTCGCCATGCCAAATCAAGAGTCAAATCTCTTGTAGTAGACTCGACGCAAATCAGGATGCACTATAGCAGTAGCCTATTATAATCCTGCATTTGTGTAATTTGATGACAATCTTTGAATGCTTTGATAATTCCTTTGCATTTACTATAGCGTATTATCTCTAACATTATCCTACAGTACCATACCATATTCAGCATGGAAATCCTCAACATACCATGCATTCTAATGACCACGACTATTGGACTGAAGGCCTATTGGTTTATTGTGTGATGATCATGTTATGTGCTTTACAACATAGGCCTACATATTGCGGCATTATGATTATAAAACAGACATATATGAAAATACCAAATAATGGACTTTAATAACTTAGTATTTATGTACATTTACATTCACATGTTGAATAATAACATGTCATGTCTCGTTCTTGTTTATGCTGGTTCACATTTGCAGATTTTCTTTCCAGATAACGCATGGTTACAAAAAAYATTGTTACAAAAACAGTCCAGTGACAACATTGTGTTGTTCCTCTTGTGGATCCAGAGCAAACAGACGCAGGAGATGATACATTTAGAAGCACTTGCGGTGGACAATGCTGGGGCCTGCCTCGTCGTATTCCTGCTTGGTGATCCACATAGCCTGGAAAGTGGACAGGGAAGCCAGGATGGAGCCACCGATCCAGACYGAGTATTTACGCTCAGGTGGGGCAATGATCTATAGAGAAAGAAGTTGAGTARGAGTAAAAACCATTACATATTTTTATTAAGATTTTATTGTTGACAAATAAATGTTTATTGGAAGGTATAAATACGAATAGTGTTATTGGGTTGTCATATAATTACCTTGATCTTCATGGTGCTGGGAGCCAGGGCGGTGATCTCCTTTTGCATACGGTCAGCAATACCAGGGTACATGGTGGTACCACCGGACAGSACYTTGTTGGCATACAGGTCCTTACGGATGTCAATGTCGCACTTCATGATGCTGTTGTAGGCGGTCTCGTGAATACCGGCAGACTCCATACCTGTTCGGATTATAACGTATTAGAAACAGCATGTCTCTATTTTGACCAATATAATAGGCATATAAATGATCATTACTCGTTATATGATTATTACATACCAATGAATGAAGGCTGGAAGAGGGTCTCTGGGCAACGGAAACGCTCGTTACCGATGGTGATGACCTGACCATCGGGAAGCTCATAGCTCTTCTCAAGGGAGGAGGAGGAGGCGGCGGTGGCCATCTCGTTCTCGAAGTCCAGAGCCACATAGCACAGCTTCTCCTTGATGTCACGCACGATCTCACGCTCGGCTGTAATGAATAAATATTTTGCTCAGAACATGGAACAAATCATTGCAATTACGCACGTCTTGTGCGTTTTAGCGCATTTTACAGATTATGCATGGTATTTTCATGGTGAGTAAAACAAGGCAAACGAAATCTCACCGGTTGTGACGAAAGAGTAGCCACGCTCGGTGAGGATTTTCATGAGGTAGTCAGTCAGATCGCGACCAGCCAAATCCAGACGCATGATGGCGTGGGGAAGAGCATAACCCTCATAGATGGGTACGTTGTGGGTCACACCATCACCGGAGTCCAGCACAATACCTTTAACACAAACAAAAACGTAAATATTCAGTTGACATAACTCATAGTATAGACACATGGTAGGCCACACGTAGCCGACACGTTGTTTTAGGTTAATTGTTTATGAGTAAACGCTGCATTCCTTACCAGTGGTACGACCGGAGGCGTACAGAGACAGCACAGCCTGGATCGCAACATACATGGCTGGGACGTTGAATGTCTCAAACATGATCTGGGTCATCTTTTCACGGTTAGCCTTGGGGTTCAGGGGGGCCTCAGTGAGCAGAGTGGGATGCTCCTCGGGGGCCACACGCAGCTCGTTGTAGAAGGTGTGGTGCCAGATCTTCTCCATATCGTCCCAGTTAGTGATGATACCGTGCTCGATGGGGTACTTAAGAGTAAGGATACCTCTCTTGCTCTGAGCTTCATCTCCTACGTAGGAGTCCTTCTGACCCATACCGACCATGACACCCTGGAGGAAAGACGAGACTCATTGGCCTATATGGTGGCATAGCCTAATCCCAGTCAAAACATGACGTGGGAACGCATAGATAGATAATGGATAATAAAGGATTTACGGGGCAAATTGCGTAATATGGGCCTGCTGCAAGCGTCTTCGGAGTGCAGATCATACCTGGTGACGAGGGCGACCAACGATGGAGGGGAAGACAGCCCTGGGGGCGTCATCACCGGCGAACCCTGCCTTCACAAGGCCGGAGCCGTTGTCGCACACAAGAGCTGTAGTCTCGTCGTCGTCACACATCTTGAGTTCTTAATAATACACATACACAAATAACTGTCATATTTCTGCAGGGTGCACGCACACATGCCGGAGCTGTGAAACATCAGAACAACATAACGCACGATGCACACCTAAACGTTAAAAAGACAAGTAGGGTGAGACACAGACATACACTATGGAGCGATTGACATTAAATATTGTGCAAACRACGGATGACAGCTTAACACACAAGCCTGGTTGAGTGAGAAAATCATTGCATTTACTCAAAAAGTTGTTGCAAGTTAATAGGCTACTATGTCGATATTATATTGAATTGAGTTTAGGRACAAGTCATTTGAGTTGAGTCTACATTTGGTTAGATTTACGCATTGATATTGTCACCTGTTGAATACCCTACTGGAAATGTTATCTTATGCATGTTACACACTCATTTGTTGTATGAGTGAAATGATCTATCCAATTATAATGCATTGTTTCTGAACTCCATGAAACCACTCTAATTTCTTTCAATAACACAATGTCAAGGGGCTGTTAAATRGTTAGGTAGCCAAGCCCAGGCAATTTGGCCAGTTGTTTGTTTCAATTAAGTCTACAAACAAGGCCAAGGGTTTATCAAGTAATCTGACAGAAAGGAAAATGTGTATTTTATCTCTCTTCTACTCTTCCMCAATTTGTTTAATTTCTGTAGCCTATACAATAAATCCATGCGTAATTGGCATGCGCAATTCCTTCAGGTGAAGAGACTGTAACATCACTATCTGTGTATTTTATAATATTAATTGGCTCCACAGATGTCAAATAAAAATAAGGGTACATCCTTTGATATCAGTCCATGAATAGTAGATCCAGTCTTTGAGGTTTGGGTTGATTCCATTTTTCTTACCTTTGGTGGTGTCTGTCTCAGATTAAGCTCAGAAGGCGGAAAGCAACTGCTGCTGGATCGAGCTATAGTGGCACTTCAAACCTTATATACTCACCGCGTTCGGCCTATTTCCCTTACCCACCATTGAGAATGTCTACGTGTTCCATTGGACATTTTCCCAGCCGTCATCCATATTAGGTTCTTCGGTGTGACGGGGAAACTTCGCAGGCAGGCTAAAGGGCTCCCCGGTTTACAAGTGAGCAGGGCTCTCCATGTATGGGACTGTGGTCCTGATTCGAAGCCACGGTTCCAGGGCCGTATATGGAGAGCCTGTGATTTGTAAGACACCCTCGTGGCACAGCAAACTACAACTGCATACAGGATCCCCGTTGGAAAGCCCTTATCGAGGAGCGCAACTGTATGGCCATATAGGAACGACAACACGAAGGAAAGAAGGTAGTTTAAATTATTGTTCTGTCATACTACTGCAGGTTGATTACAAACATAGTAATGTTCCTTTGAGCTTGGATTTGCAATTGCACAGCCGTGTTAACAATGGATTGGTCTGTAATTTTTTGCCATTGTGCTCTGTAATCGTTGCTGCTTGGGGTCTTAGGGTTTTACTCAGTTTAGAGCTCTAGAACCCCGTGCATACCTACTGTMGGGTAGCCGTAGGTTATCCAAACAATAACAGATGCCGCATTGATTCAGGCATAACATAGGCTACGTTTAATACAACTATTTGCATGGTGCTAATTGCATGCAAAGTTAAACATTTAGACATTTTTATTTTGTGGCGAGACCCAATAAAGATTGCATTATTATTATTAGCCTACATCATTGTGCATCCATAGACTGATCTCTTTTCTATCATCATATGGCCAGCATCCGACAGATTCTCTGAAACAGCTGATAACAGCTAGCCTTATAGGCTATTTATTGTTGGTATTGTCACAGGCAATATTTAAAATTAGGGTTGTTTAAAAAAACATACAAGTTCCAGTTGGTCAAATACATAGAGAATGTGACTTTTTACTTCTCATATACTTTAGACATTTCAACACATAGTGGCCAGGTCATATGCTCACAGCAACACCCAAGTCAAATAATTTGTCGACAGAGACAACCGGAGCCCAGGGTTAACTCAGTGTTGTCATGAGGACCATGTCTCAAACGTTCAGCTGTGTATCCTGAACATATGACATAATAAGCTATCCAAGAACCTCATATACAACCTTTTAATGCTGTGTTCAAAGAAAATGAAAAGCTGCAAAGCAATTTTTTCCATTGAAATTCGGTGTAAATCACAGTTCTTCCATGAACTTGATCTTATGTATTGTACAAAATACAGTACATAAAGCATTTATTTTAGTAGGTCTACATTTGAGGCTTGTTTGGTTTGACAGGGTCTGTTGCCCAGCTGCTGCCACTCCACTGTCTGTCCCAGCAGGTGATGTCTGTGGGGTACGTGTKAGTTTGGTAGGAGGGGAGGAAGCAAGAGGGGCAACTGCTACTACTCCTCCCCCTGTCACCAAGGGAAAATAAGCAGCTTAGTCGTTCAGAAGACCACTTCAGCCTGGGCTGGAGAACCCTACACTCTTAGAACCCTTTTTGGTTCTATATATATGTTTTTTCTATACTTTGTTTCATATATTATGACATGCTTAAAGGTTATATCTATATAGAACCCAAATTAACCCTTTTCTTGAATAGCCTAGAACCTTTAGGGGTGGCATATATGAAGCAAGTAATAGAAACCTTTTAGAACCTTTTTTTCTAAGAGTGTAACAGGACAAGAATAGACTAAGGCCGGGATTCAATCCGATCGCCTCATGAGCTTAGTTCAACTGTCGTACCCCATCAGAACCCAAAATATAAGCTTGTTTTACTCCAATGGTTGTAAACAATGTAACTGTAAACAAACAGCCTCAAAACATGGTTAAAACTATACGTTTGATATCATGGATGGTCAGTCCTTGCATCCATAGCTCTTTCTATGAATTTGAGTGATTACATTTCTCCAAGCCCATCCCTCAGCGTTTTACCAAAACAGAGGCGGTTTGCCCACTTTGTTATTGTTTCAATTAAGGATTACAGCTTTAATGAGGTTCAGAGGCCTCTTCTAGTCACATGCATTTGACTCCTCTGTTTTCATGACAGATAGGCTACACGCCATCACTGGCGTAATGCAGTTTCTCTGGACCCCCACAAGGTCAGAGTTCGCTCTCCTCTCCCACCACCTTCCCTAAAATAAAACAAAATCTGTCAGCCAGACAGCCACTCACCAAGTTTAGACTACTGATTTGTGTCCATGGTGCTGAAATTGTGGTATGTCTATACAGCTGCCTATCAACTCGATAATAGACTTTCTGTGGTGGCAGGGAATGTAGCCTATGGCTTTGCTTTAGCTAATGGATAAATGTTGTTTATTAACYAAAAATACCACTGTCCTGTATAGCCTACCTGAACCTGCATGACATGAGCCTGTGCCCAGGTTAATGAGGTCATATTGTTGACAAACAATACCTAAAGAAAAGTAAATGAATCCTTACAACCGAATAATAATTAATAATAGATCAAAAATGTATTTC
Source organism: Salvelinus sp. IW2-2015 (assembly GCF_002910315.2). Classification (NCBI taxonomy): domain Eukaryota; kingdom Metazoa; phylum Chordata; class Actinopteri; order Salmoniformes; family Salmonidae; genus Salvelinus; species Salvelinus sp. IW2-2015. The sequence goes on from NC_036848.1 coordinate 44,699,562, forward strand.
TCTACATATACATACATTTCATATCAATATTCATATAATCCATGTTTTTCTCATAATAGTAGAAACAAGTGTCATTAATCACCCACGGACTGGTTCATATTTACAGTGCATTCGGAAAGTACTCAGACTCCTTCCCTTTTTCCACATTTTGTTATGTTACAGCCTTATTCTAAAATTGATAAAACAATACAAATATGCCTCAATCTACACACAATACCCCATAATGACAAAGTGAAAACAGGTTTTAGAAATTTTAGCACATAAAAATAAATAAAATATTTACATGAATATTCAGACCCTTTGCTATGAGACTCGAATTTGAGCTCAGGTGCATTCTGTTTACATTGATCATCCTTGAGATGTTTCTAAAACTTGATTGGAGTCCACCTGTGGTAAATTCAATTGATTGGCCATGGTTTATATAAGGTCCCACAGTTGACAGTGCAAGTCAGAGCAAAAACCAAGCCATGAGGTCGAAGTAATTGTCCAGCACTCCGAGACAGGTGTCGAGGCACAGATCTGTGGAAGGATACCAAAAAATACCTGCAGCATTGAAGGTCCCCAAGAACACAGTGGCCTCCATCATTCTTAAATGGAAGAAGTTTGGAACCACCAAGACTCTTCCTAGAGCTGGCCGCCCGTCCAAACTGAGCAATCAAGGGAGAAGAGCCTTGGTCAGGGAAGTGACCAAGAACCTGATGGTCACTCTGACAGAGCTCCAGAGTCCCTCTGTGGAGATGGGAGAACCTTCCAGAAGAACAACCTTCTCTGCAGCACTCCACCAATCAGGCCTTTATGGTAGAGTGGCTAGATGGAAGCCACTCCTCAGTAAAAGGCACATGACAGCTCTTGGAGTTTGCCAAAAGGCACCTAAAGGACTCTCAGACCACGAGAAACAACATTCTCTGTTCTGATTAAAATAAGATTGAACTCTTTGGCCTGAATGCCAAGCGTCACGTCTGGAGGAAACCTGGCACCATCCTTAAGGTGAAGCATGGTAGTTGCTGCATCATGCTGTGGGGATGTTTTTCAGTGGCAGGGACTGGGAAACTAGTCAGGCTCGAGGGAAAGATGAACGGAGCAAAGTACAGAGAGGTCCTTGATGAAAACCTACTCCAGAGCGCTCAGGACCTCAGACTGGGGTGAAGGTTTACCTTCCAATGGACAACGACCCTAAGCACACAGCCAAGACAACGCAGGAGTGGCTTCGGGACAAGTCTCTGAATGTCCTTGAGTTGCCCGGACTTGAACCCGATCGAACATCTCTGGAGAGACCTGAAAATGGCTGTGCAGCGGCACTCCCCATCCAACCTGACAGAGCTTGAGAGAATCTGCAGAGAAGAATGTGAGAAACTCCACAAATACAGGTGTGCCAAGCTTGTATAGTCATACCGAAGAAGACTCAAGGCTGTAATCGCTGCCAAAGGTGCTTRGACAAAGTACTGAGTAAAGGGTCTGAATAGTTATGTAAATGTATGTCATTTGCAAAAATGTCTAAAAAACTGTTTTTGCTTTGTCATTAGGGGAAAATTGATGAGGGAATTTTTTTTTTTTAATACAGTTTTGAATAAGGCTGTAACATAACAAAATGTGGAAAAAGTCAAGGGGTCTGAATACTTTCCGAARGCACTTTATGCATCGTATGCACGTGACCAATAAGGCCTGACCTATAGCATATCATAATCACATCAATAAGTTGGTTATAGCAAACTCCGAACACCATAACACATTTTAAAGTATAATGGATGCAGAGGATGTAACAAATTAACTCAAAATGGGGAATGTTTACTGGTTGCTCAGGGGGCAAAGGGGAAGTCCAATGTGTGGAAGACATTTGACTTAGTTGTGGAAGATTACAATATAAAAAAAATTCTGACCTTTTGGAACTGTGTAAACAACACTTAATAAATTATAACTGTACCAGAGAGTCTATTCTAACAAAAAAAAATMGAAAGCCTTTATTACCGCAAAGACTAAAAACAGTCATGGATTTGTGAATGCAATTGCTGACATGTTGCAGTAGATGTATTGTTTAGGCWAATTATTCGAGGCTCCCTTTCTTATTTCATTTTAAAACAAAAAAAGCTTAATGGCATTTCAAAACATGAATGACTTGTATGCTGTGTGATGACATGCACAAATTAATGATTGATTTATTGACACTGTAGCCTATAGGCTATATTGAAATATAGGCCTAAATTACAGTATTAAGACAGCTAAACAGGATGCACTCTTAGGCCTACAGCTCGATGGTGGTAAAACAAGGCTACTATGCTAAGCCTACGAATGATAATGACATGACTTAGTATTATACTGATGATCATAATCATAATTGTAATAATAACAATAAGAAGGAGATCAAGAAAYAAAWTTGTGTATAGGAGCAAGAGCTGAGTGGGCAGCTTATTAGGTGTGATAAACAGGTGCTTTTAGATTGCAGTATTATTATATTTCTGACTGTTTGGAACAGTGTAAATAACAATAAATAAATTATAAGTAATACCAGAGAGCCTTTATTYCAGCATAGCAAAGAATTAAAACAGCCGAAATTGTGAAATTGCATTATCTAACATGTTGCAGTTGCGAGAGGCGTAAAGCCAGTGGCGGCCCTCATCATGTTTTGAGCCCCACATTATAACAAAAAATAATAATAACATATGTTTTTTTGGGGGGGGGGGGGGGGCTTGCCTGTTTTGCATGTTATTTTGGCATTAATACGTGTCACATATCAGTTTGCAAACAATGTAAATAAATATATATATATCATTCAGTTAATAAAGCTGCATACACACATGGTCTCTTTTTTGTTTTCTTGAGTAAAGCAGCTCCGAAATGCAGGTMTTTCAGCCTAGCTCAGTGCTTTCTGTGGCGGTGGGGCGAGCGAGCAGAAAATAGGATCACTGCGCCTTGATTGGCTCAGTGTTCTGTCACACATGGGGACAGTACGTCATCACCAAGTTTAAGTCCTTAGTAAGGGTAGACATCCAAAATTTCAGCCCTTTGGGTGCTGCCATAGAGTTATATTACAAGTGCCCTTCCAAGAAGGCTCAAGGTCGTTGGCCACAGATAAAATGATGTCAAATCACGTTATATGTACAGTAGCTTTGATTGGACTGATCATGTCAACATCTTACTTTCAAAGTCTTAGCTAGCAGTCATCATCATGAATAAAGTCGACAATCTACTGGCAAATCCTTTTTAATCCTTGTCATATGAAGAGAAATAATGAAGAGAAATTATAGCGAAAATGTATCGGTCCTCATCGGCCATTAGACATAAAGATTACACAACAAATTCAACAATGAGTCGTTTMGAAGGAATCAGTGGCTAACTGCAAGCGTTGCAAAGCAACCACTAATGTTAGCCTGCTATTCAATGGAGTGGCTGTGTTTTTTCCCCCAGAGTTCCCACCAAAAAATCCAGAGAATGCCAGACTTTGATGCCAAAGTTTGATGCCAAAATTTGCCCACAAAGGCCCGCCGAGCCACCTTCACAAGGTGAGTCCAAAAATGTCTTGTATGTTGCTGCATAAATGATGTAATATGCAAGGGAGATATGTATACTGTAGCTAAGAAAGTAATACGGTATTGTAAACACATCGTTCATGGCCTGGTGTGTCCTTGTCAGCAAACTGTTTTTGTACAGCTTTGACAGTGCCACTGATAGTAGTGGGGGCGCTTGGCTTGCACGTGCAAATTCAGCACACACAACATTCTATAATAGAATTGTGTTATTTGACGTGTCAAATTAAAAGCTTATTTAACGTGTCAAATAGTGTTATATGACGTGTATGTTTTTTGACACGCGAAGACCCAAACGGCGTTCAATGTGCCTCACCCTAACAATTTGGTATATTTTCACCTCTTCATTTTGCCTACTGTTCTAACTTGGGGGTGCACATGTAGCCTATAACCTGTTTTAGAGAAATGTAATCATCGAATATTGGAAGAGCTTTCATTGTCTATATGCCCCCTTTATTTATCCTATGGTTCTGACTTGTTGTACAGGGAGTACACTGTAAGAACGGCCCATGTTCTGAATTCTGTCGCTGTACATTTTAAAAGTGCTGAACAAATAGTTATATTGACTACGTCCGTCGTCGCTCGCTCAGTAATGTCTTAATCGAAATTACGGATAGCCTCTTATCCGCTTGTCATCCCCWTATGCCATAGCTTGTACATCTCAGTTGTCAGTAGAAACCACATTTGTTTAAGCAAGTCAGCAATATCAGCTACACTACCGGTCAAATTTTTTAGAACACCTACTCATCCAAGGGTTTTTCTTTCTTTTTACTATTTTCTACATTGTAGAATAATAGTGAAGACATCAACACTATGAAATAACACATATGGAATCATGTAGTAACCAAAAAAGTGTTAAACAAATCAAAATATATTTTATATTTGAGATTCTTCTTTGTCTTGATGACAGCTTTGCACAATCTTGGCATTCTCTCAACCAGCTTCATGATCAGCCAAGACCTCAGAAAAAAAATTGTAGACCTCCACAAGTCTGGTTCATCCTTGGGAGCAATTTCCAAATGCCTGAAGGTACCATATTCATCTGTACAAACAATAAGTAGCAAGTATAAACACCATGGGACACGCGCCGTCATACCGCTCAGAAAGGAGACACGTTCTTCTCCTAGAGATTAACGTACTTTGGTGCGAAAAGTGCAAATCAATCCAGAACACAGCAAAGGACCTTGTGAAGATGCTGGAGGAAACAGGTACAAAAAGTATCTATATCCAAAGTAAAACGGGGTCCTATATTGACATAACCTGAAAGGCCGGTCAGCAAGGAAGAAGCCACTGCTCAAAACCTCCATAAAAAAAGCCAGACTACGGTTAGCAACTGCACATGGGGAAAGATCGTACTTTTTGGAGAAATGTCCTCTGGTCTGATGAAATAGAACTGTTTGGCCATAATGACTATCGTTAGTTTGGGAAAAAGGGGGAGGCTTGCAAGCCGAAGACACACCATCCACCGTGAAGCCACAGGGGTGGCAGCATCATGTTGTGGGGTGCTTTGCTGCAGGAGGGACTGGTGCACTTCACAAAATAGATGGATCATGAGGGAGGAAAATTATGTGGATATATTGAAGCACAATCTCAAGACATTAGTCAGGAAGTTAAAGCTTGGTCGCAAATGGGTCTTCCAAATGGAAAATGACCCAAGCGTACTTCCAAAGTTGTGGCAAAATGGCTTAAGGACAACAAAGTCAAGGTATTGGAGTGGCCATCACAAAGCCCTGACCTCAATCCTGTAGAAAATTTGTGGGCAGAACTGAAAAAGCGCGTGCGAGCAAGGAGGCCTACAAACCTAACTCAGTTACACCAGCTCTGTCAGGAGGAATGGGACAAAATTCAACCAACTTATTGTGGGAAGCTTGTGGAAGGCTACCCGAAACGTTTGACGCGCAGTTAAACAATTTAAAGGCAATGCTACCAAATACTAATTGAGTGTATGTAAACTTCTGACTCACTGGGAATGTGATGAAAGAAAAAAAGAAAAAAAACATTTTCTCTACTATTATTCTGACATTTCACATTCTTAAAATAAAGTGGTGATCCTAACTGACTTAAAACAGGGAATTTTTACTAGGATTAAATGTCAGGAATTGTGAAAAACTGAGTTTAAATGTATTTAGCTAAGGTGTATGTAAACTTCCGACTTCAACTCTATATATATATACAGTATATGGATGATGTATAAAGCTAGGCACATTTAACAGTTAGGCTGTTGATTACAGACCTAACAAATTGGGGTTTCCTCTCTCAATTTTCTTCTTGGAGAAATAATGTAAGGGCTGTTCTCTCTTCTCACTCTGCTGCTGCCTCTGCCGAATTGTTCTCAACAGCAATATGCTGGTTAACTTTTCTATTATGCACATAGTAACATTTGCTAGGAAAAGGCGCCAATTCAATGACACTGAAGATTAGGCTATGTTCCAGAACCTCAAACAGCGACCGCTATAAAATATCATATAAAATAATATATTTTTTATTATTGTTGCACACCATTGTTCTTACATTATACCCATATACAATTTCAGTAGCACGTGTCCTAGAGTGATGGACTGTGCCCTCCCCACAGCCTCTGAAATGGATTAGTCCACTGAGACAGGCGCGAGTCATACTGGCGTCTTGTGCACTATGAATATATATATTTATTTGTGACTGCTCAACTAAAGAAATCTCAGTCGATCAAAATGGGCCAGCCCTAGTAGGGAGGGATGTATTTTCAGTTTGTCTAGATCGAAATAGTCTATTATTGTGGTGTTGAGCACGTAAACCATGCCCGAAGTCAGAATGCTTTGTTAGTTGGTTGTGTGGTGCATTGGCACAGAAACCTGTTGGTGGAAAATGTGTTGCATATATTTTATACAACTATAAATATGGGATCAAAATGTAGAAAATCTYATATCCCCCAAGCTGATCATTGATCGTAGTGTAATGAAACAGGCAGGAAAAGTGAGCTCACCTGTGGTGGTCGGCAACCCCTCTAACTTCTGGCCCGTAGCCCTGTGTGGCATCAACTGTGCCACAAAGCAAAGTCAATATCAACATTTATAAACACAGGGCCACTACAGTTATTGTTATTTGTGCTAAAAAACATCATTTTTTGTTAATTATATGAGGGGGGAGGGTGTTCAATTTATTTTACAATACAAGGGGAGGGTCATGTGAAAATATTTTTAACATTGGGGTTGGGGGGTGCATTTTATTTATGACACCTTGAGTTGGACACCTTCAATTTTGATCTGTCCCGAAGCTGTAGCAAAATCTCTGTGGTGAGACGCATTCAGAAGAGTGGGGCAGAGAAATAAAAATAAATAAGATTGCATTTTAACAGAAAAATGACCTAAATGAACATATTTCTTTAGTAAAAAGACAAGTCTGGCTGATAATAATTGCCATCATGGTTGAGGCAGAGGACACGATGACGACAAGCCCAAAGACAGGCCCTAGCCAGTGGTGGAAAAAGTACCCAATTGTCATACTTGAGGGAGCTCAGAGGGAGCTCAGCTTCACAGAAATGTGACATTTTTCACCAACCCAATGGACTTGTAAAATAATGTTTCTAATTGTAATAACTCCACTGGTAGACGTGGACATATTTAGATGTATGTTTGTGGTATTGTWTGATTTTGTTTTTTTTAGTAAAGATACCTTAATAGAAAATGACTCAAGTAAAAGTGAGTCAGTAAAATACTACTTGAGTAAAAGTCTAAAAGTAATACTAAGATATCATTTACAAATGAAGCACTTGTGTTTAGTGAGTCTGCCAGATCAGAGGCAGTAGGGATAGCCAGGGATGTTCTCTTGATAACTGCGTGAATTGGACCATTTTCCTGTCCTGCTAAGCATTCAAAATGTAATGAGTACTTTTGGGTGTCAGGGAAAATGTATTTTCTTTAGGAATGTAGTGCAGTAAAAGTAAAAGTATAAATATAAATAATAAAGCAAAGTACAGATATCCCCCCCAAAATTACTTAAGTACTACTTTCAAGTATTTTTACCACTGGACCTAGCTAGCACTTCAACAACCACTAGCATTAGCCTAGCTAGCACTTCAACCAGTAGCATTACTGCCTCTGCTGCTGTCAGTGGCTCATCATCATCAGTACTACTGGCCATCACTAGCAGCAGRGCAGCATTTGCTGATGTCGAACCAGATCGAGAGCTCGGAGAGGAAGATGCAAATTCAGATTCAGAGTCTGATTCACCCCCAGCCCTTGCTGTTCCAGAGTCACAAAAAGACCAGTTTGTGGACCTACGACAGAACGTGTTTATCAGAGGCCCCGTCTGACAAACATCTTGTCAAAAAGGGTCAAAATAGATCAGAGATATTGTATTCCCTCAAAGTGGGGACCCAGTCCCTCTGAGATTTAGTGACAACTATGAAAAATGTATGAAAAACMGATAAAAAATTACACGGACATAGCTTGTGTATTCAACTTTATCTGATGCCGTTTTCTTTTCTTTTTTTCTTTTTTTTGTCGCATTTTTGGAAAAAGAGACTAATTTGAGCAGTGACGGTTTTCGTTAGTGGAAGAATACGGGACCATTTTGAAAGCACATGAGCGTTGTACTGAGCATTTACAAAACATGGAGAGTTGGCACTATCTTGCGGAAAGATTGAAAACAGGCACAACCATTAATGCAATCAACCAGACTGGCTGCAAGGTGGATTGCATCCGGACAAAGCCCGTGTGAAGAAGTGCTGCCTTGGTTGCTCTGGGTGTTGTCTACTTCAAAGGTACTAGAGGGCTGGGGTTCAAGTCCTTATTTCATCTCCTGAGTTGTTGTCACCTTTAACCTATCGGCTCTTATTTGCGTGTGTGTGTAGATAGATGGATAACTCAGTTCAGTCAAATTAGAGGGATGGAGGACTTCCAGCCAGATGGGGAGGCACTCACCCACATTGTCATGATGACCCAGAACCATTCACCAGTGAAACTGGGCTGCASAGTAAATACACAGCCTGGTATAAAAAGTTATTCTTGTTGTTCAGAAACATATTTTTCAATTGATCTGATCTCTCCCCTTCTCCATTTTCTCCCTGCCTCTTTCTCTTTCCCTCACTCTCTCCCTGCAGATTGTTTGGATGCAGGATTATTGTCAGTATGTTTGTTCCTTCCAGATGAGGTCACTGCCAACATGACCCTGGTGGAGGAGAGCCTGACGGCCGAGTTTGTCCAGGACCTCTCCATGACCCTTCAGCCTGTGAAGGTGGCCCACACACTGCCTTCCTAGAGTTCAGCTATTTCACCGACCTGCTGCCTCTGCTCGTTGACCAGAGTGAGTACTCCTTCATCCTACCTTATCACGTATTTAAATGATTGTCTCCCTCCTCCACTCCTCCTCTACCTCTCTCTTCTCAACACTTAGGACCAATAAAACTCAAAACTTTAGAAGTAAAGTAAAATAACTATTATAAAAATAAATGTGTAAGGATGTGGACTATCTGGTCCTTCTACAGTCTTTGATGGCAGGAGTGCATCTATCTCTTATCTCTCTATTTGAGTAATTTAACAGACACTTACAGGAGCAATTAGGGTTAAGTGCCTTGCTCAAGGGCACACCGTTATATATTTTTTCACCTAGTCAGTTCAGGGATTCAACCCAAGGACCTTTCGGTTACTGGTCCAACACTCTTACCCGCTAGGCTACCTGCCACACTGTATCTCTCTCTATCTGTATCTCTCTCTTTATCTATCTCTCTTTATCTCTCTCTGTATCTGTCTGTATCTCTCTCTGTATCTCTCCCTCTTTATCTCTCTCTGTATCTCTCTCGCTGTATCTCTCTGAATCTCTCTGTGTATATCTTGCTCTGTATCTCACAACTTTAGAGTAAAGTAAAGTAACTATAATTTGTTTTATAACGATGGAAGATAAGTGTAAGGTGTATGTAAGGGTTAAATATCAAAAGTGGAGGGAATAATCTGTTTCTAAGCTGTCAAGTACCTTCTGCTCTCTCTCTCTCTCCCTCTCTCTCTCTCCCTCTCTCTCTCTCTCTTCTCTCTTTCTCTCTCTCTCTCTCTCTCCCTCTCTCTCTCCAGGTCTTCTGATTGGTTTGCAGGACACAGACCTGATAAAGAGCACCACTCAGGCAGCAAAGCACAGCAGCCTCAATCACAAGGTGGCACACACACAGCACTTAAGAAGATCCTAAGAGGGGAGCAGCCAATAAATATCATACTATTATTACTCATATCTAATGAATTTAAAAGAGTAATAGTCTCTCTTATCCATTTTCCTGACTCCTTGTCTTCTATGTGGGGATCCAAGACCTTTACTAGTCGGGGTGGGGGAGGGTCTGTTTGCATCTGCCAAACTGTTTGCATCTGCCAGGTGTGCCTGTCCCAAAACATCCTATAGGCTACAGTTAATCTCTTTCCATAACATTTTGGAGAATTAAGGAGAATTAAGGAGTATGAGAGGCTCAATTAAAGATGTTACAGAACTGCTGTATTTGAAGCACTCCTCCCTTCTGCCCTGTTTCCCTGATGTTGCTAAGGTAACCAAGCTGTTTTTAGCATCCCTGTAACTGTCGCTTCTGCGGAGAGATGGTTTTCTAAACTAAAACTCATAAAGAACTACCTAAGAACAAAGCTTTAGGCTCTCGGTCTGATATGTGCTTTTAAACACCTGAGTATGCTCCACTCTGCACTGGCACCATCGTAGCCTTAACCACGGCATTTCTTCACCGAAATCCACTTACTTTCCATCAGTTCAATTAGGCCATTTCTTTTTCAAGGCCTGAGCAGTGGCGATTTTASCATGACGATTTTGGTGTGGCAAACTCCCCCCAAATGTTTTGATGCATGCTATCAAAGCCACTACACAACACAGCACAACACTAAACAATACATTAATTGCACTATAACGGTGACAAATGGTGCCCACAAACTGTGCCCACAAACTACATAAATCTGTCCCAACAGCAGAGCTGTCTTTTCAGCACCATGGAGTGAATCCTTACACCTGGCTATGAATGGAGCCTTTTCTGGCAGCAAAACAGTTAATTCAACCTCATTTACTGCCTTTTAAAAAAACATAGCTGATATGGCTGACTTGTTTAAACAAATGTGGATTCAACTGACAATTGAGATATTTGTCAGTTGATAAGAGGCAATCCGTAATTTCGATTAAGACATTAATGAGTGAGCTAGGATGGATGTAATCAATATAACTATTTGTTCAGCACTTTTGAAATGTACAGGTACAGAAATCAGAACATGGACCATTCTTACAGTAATCTCCCTGTACACAAATCAGAACCGTAGGATAAATACTTTAAATACTTTACTCTAGTGACTCCTAGTGGCAGGCCGGGTGCCGGCAGGCTGACTTCGGTCGTCAGCTGAACGGTGTTTCTTCTGACACTTTGGTGCAGCTGGCTTCTGGGTTAAGCAGGCGAGTGATAAAGTGTGCGGTTTGACGGGTCAAGTTTCYGAGGATGCATGACTCAACCTTTGCTTCCCCCAAGCCCGTTGGGGAGTTGCAGCGATGAGACAAGGTCGTAATTGAAATTGGGAGAAAAAAGGGGAAAAGGGGGTAAAATACAAAAAAGACACCTGGGAATTCTGAAAAAAAAACAAGGTCGAATCATGACGTCAGTGATCTTCAGGTCGGAGCTCTAGAAAGAGGCATGAGTTCCCGACTTGGAATTCCGACTTGAATGACTGTTCAAAATGTATTTTCCCAGTCGGGGCTAATTTTTTCCCTGAGTTCCCAGTTGTCTTGAACTCACTGARGTCTGAGATTTCCCAGTTCCGAGTTTCCAGTTGTTTTGAATGCGGCAGAAGTCATGCGGTCAATGTTTATGTCCAATGGCTGATGAGCACCGATACATTTTATCAATAATTTCTCTTCATATGACAAGGATTGAACAGGATTCGCCAGTAGATTGTTGACTTGATTCTTGAAGATGACTGCTTGTCTAGCTTGCTAGCTAAGATTTTGWAACTATGATGTTGACATGATCAGTCCAATCAAAGCTACGGTAGATATGTGATTTGACGCCAAGAAATAAGTACTTAGCTTCCTAGTACATATTGAAATGAAAAAGCTTTATGACAGACTTTTTGAAGGGTTACTGCCTTGTGGGGGCAGCGCAGGTGTCCAGTACGCAACGCCAGTGCATGTCATGGGCTCTGAACTGATCTATTTGATCACTGATAGAGGTGACAAAGGTGTATGAATAGAATGGATGAGGAAAAAATCCAAGGAATTGATTTGGATGGTCCAGATTTGTCTCGACTGAACATTTAGAATTTCATTCAGTTGATATATAACTTTTCTAAACACACAGATTGGAGAGAGAAAAAAAACAATAGGTTAATAGTACCCTCTTTTGGTCATTTCGGTTACCCAGAAGTAAAATTCTCTTGCGAAAGTTAGTAATTTCCTCTTTTTTTTCTTGCTGTTTCATCTGTCCACGAGAGATTAGGTTAGAGGAAATATTTTCTGATTAGAAATATGACAGTCTGAGATAATATAAAAAACATTTTACAGTTAATGTAACTTTTCCTGCATCGTAAGGTTCTGTATTAATGAGTTTATATTTGAAAAGGAAATCACAGAATATTAATAAGATCTTTTATTTTTCACAAAGGCCTAATAATTTAGCACACAAAATCATTAAAATATCATATTTGAATACATTATTACAACATACTGATTTTACCCAGGAGCCTTCTGTAGAGGACATTTATATAGGACTTACATTGGTATGGAACATTGGTATGGCATTGGTTGAAGCTCAAAGTTAATTAAAATCTCCCTACCATTCTTGTTCTTGCTTTTCTATTGCACAAGGGTGACTACTGAATCCAAGATTAAAATGTGAGGAGTAAAATGGCACAAAACAGAGCAGTGAATGTTTCTTTGCAGTACAATCCAGGCACAGTACATCCAGTGTCACAGGTAAGTGAGAAAAATGTATTAATCAGTGTCAGATAAGAAAATAAATGTTATTTGATACTGTGAGCTTATAATGCCACATTTTAAAGATCTACATATCCCATTAGTATAAAGGATGGTGCTGAACTCTAAATCCAAATACTAAAAAGTCTGCAAGGTCTTTCAGTCATACTATCAAGATAACATGGATTTGGTCAAATTCTACCTATTGAATGTTAGATTGTTCAGAAATGTACAATTGGTACCAATGGAAGACCCAAAAGCATCTTTGAAGATTAATTTTGTGATAGTATTTTATGTAAATCAAATATCCAGCATACTATCCATCAATGAAATAATAGCCAGTGGTGAAATAGCAGAACATTTGCATATCATTTTCATAACTGATCAGTGGTGGTTTGTTTGCTTTATCAACTACAATGTAAGATATTTGATTATCGTCCACATTTATGTCAATGTTGCTTGTATATCAGTGCTCTGTATGTTTGCCATTGTTTTTGAAATATGCCTACATAATTGACAATGCTAGCTTCACGTTTTGGATAACTTGTAACAAATAAATGGACACTGTGGCTAGTTAATTAGGTACACCCATCTGGTTCTGAGTCAGACACCCCTTTGCCTCCAGAACAGTCTGAATTCTTCAGGGCATGGAAACAGTGCTCAATTGTTATCAATGGACTTAACATTCCCCATCATCCTCTACTGTTGACACCAGGCAGGATGGGCCATGGACTCACGCTGCTTACGCCAAATCCTGACTCTGGCATGACACAACAGGAATCAAGATTCATCAGACCAGGCAATGTTTTTTTTTACTCCTCAATTGTCCAGTGTTGGTGATTGCGTGCCCACTGGAGCTGCTTCTTGTTTTTAGCTGATAGGAGTGAACCCCTGCTGCAATAGCCCATCCGTGACAAGGACGGATGAGTTGTGCGTTCCAAAATGTCGTTGAGCGCCATTAGTTGCCTGTTTGTGGTCCGCCTGTAAGCTTGCACTATTCTTGCCATTCTCCATCGACTTCTCATCAACGAGCTGTTTTCGCCCACAGGACTGCTGCTGATTGGATGTTTTTTTGTTTGTCTCACCCGTCTCGGTAAACCCTAGACACGGTTGTACGTGAAAAGCCCAGGAGGCTGACCGTTTCTAAGATACTGGAACCTGCATGCCTGGCAGCGACGATCAAACCATGCTCAAAGTCGCTTAGGTCAATCTTTTCACCCATTCTAACCTTCAATGGAACAATAACTGAATGCCTCGATGACCGTCCATCTGCTTTATATAGCCAGCCACGTGASTCACCATCTAAAGGCATGACCCAATTTTGTGAATGGGTTGGCGTACCTAAGAAACTTGCCACAGTGTATATTTTCTCAGTCTGGTAAGTAGTTATTTAATACAAAAGACAGCTTTTGCTTTCTTGAAAAGGCATAGTGACTCATTTATAATATTTACTTGATATAGGCCGTACTTCAAAGTGTGTCGTTCATATTTTCTGCATATCCTAACCTCAAAGATGCAATATCCAGAACTCGCGCCACCATTTCCTGGTAGCTGAAACTAATAGTTTGCCTAATTTCAGTTTGTGTGAAAAAACTAGGAAGCAGTGTAGAGAATCATTATACCATCTAAACCACTGTGAAATATATTTTTCAGAATCAAAGATATATTTCCAGCTTTTTGAAGKTGGTGTACAAAACCGAAAGTAAAAGACGTAAAAWCGAAACTTAACAGGAAGCATAGAAATAGCGCACATAGAACAGATTTACCCCTTCTTAGACTTGKTTTCAATGAGTGACTGATCTATAACATTTCTATGCAAATTTGGTCAGGTCACCCAAAAAGTTACATATTGCAGCTTGAATAATGATACTCAATAAATTGGGTGTCCTAAAGAAGAGAKTCCAAACCTACTGGCTGTCTCAAAATGAATCCCCGTCAGCGCTATGAGATGGCTCTGCAATATTAAAATCATCCATGTTCCAGTTGATATTCAAATGCTCCCTTGCAAATAGCTTAAACTGATTCACACACACCACTGACAGACTGAGGAGTGTAGCAGAGCGCAGCGTGATTAGCACGTCACCACACAGCTAAAGGCAGTTTCTCTACATTTAAGGCCCCCTCCCCCACCACAGCTCTTTTCAACGCAACGCTTGCTTTTGCCCCTCTTGAAGGAAGGCTTGTTTCTCCATCAGCTTCCTGAAGACGCCTTGGCGGTTGCCCAGGAGCTGTGCATGCTGCCCACACTCTACCACACGCCGCTGGTCCAGCACAGCCACGGCGTCAGCATTCTGGATGGTGGAGAGGCGGTGGGCGATGATCAGCACTGTGCGCCCATCCATGAGCCGCTCTAGAGCCTCCTGGACCAGGAACTCATTCTCTGCATCCAGGGCACTGATGAAGAGGGGYATGGAAAAGAGAGGGCAAAAGTGAATAGAGGTCCATGAGTTATAGCTCACATGTCATTGGGTTGTTTGACACTGCTTCACCCAGCTGATTGACGTTGCTTAACTGTCCAAAATGGAGGTAGAGCGACTCATGTAAAKTGTGATTAGACCATGCACAATGTCTTACCTTGTAGCCTCATCAAGTAGAAGTATCTTGGGGTTCTGAGGGAAGGGAGAGAATGCATACATTACAACATTTGCCCATTTGACTAAAACATAAAATTGTTGATGCATGTAATCGGGTGTAATTAAAATTACCTTAAGCAGAGCCCTTGCAATAGCAATTCTCTGTTTCTGACCACCTGTTGGTTAAAGCAAAACTAGTCATTACATTAAAGCTGTTAAAGAAGCGATGGTTTTAGTTATGAACAATAACTCTGTAGTCAGATCATTCCGGTTTGAGAATGCCCAGTGAAGTCCAACACCATAACAATTTCTTTTTTTTAGGAACACCTATCAACTATGTAATCACATCACAAAATCAAAGAAAATTCCTGATATGCATGCATTTGTCTCACCTGACAGTAGAACACCCTTCTCTCCCACCACAGTGTCAAAGCCTTTTGGGAAACCTCGGACAAACTCATAAGCGTTGGCGATCTGTGCAGCCCGGTGGATTTCCTGAACTGTGACCGTGCCAGAGTCGGGCGCTCCATAGGCAATGTTCTCAGCGATGGAACAGGAGAAGAGTACAGGCTCCTGCAGACCCACAGAGGGAYAATACCACAGGGTTAGACCACATGTCAAAGCACAGCTTAGCCACAACAATGGGAACATATTGCCTACTAATAATAGTCATGTGACCAATTACCTGACTAACAGTTCCAATGTGACTCCTCAGCCAATAAGGATTCAAATCTCTCACATCATGCCCGTCGATAGTGATCACACCTATACAGCAAAAAAGGATCTCTAAATCAGAAGACTGTTGACGAAATGGAAGACATACAGTGACATGACGCTGCTGTAAGAGATGACCTCAGCTGTAGTCCTCACCTGCAACTGGGTCGTAGAGCCTGAGCAGCAGGGAGACCAGAGTGGATTTGCCTGATCCGCTGGGCCCTACCACGGCCATGACTGAGCCAGCAGGCACAGATAGACTCAGGTCCTGGAAGATGGGGGCGTCTTTGCGGGTTGGGTAGGCAAAGGAGACATTCTGGAACTCCAGTTGACCCTTAAGCTGCTCCGGCCTCAGCACAATACCCTCTTCAGAGAAATGAGGAGGAACATGGACATGTACGTTTACATGCCAGTTTAGATGCAGAGGACTACTAGACAAGTGTGATGTAATTAAGTTTTTTTGCACAATGCTTTCTCAGTGTGGTCTAGAATGGCAGGGCTTGATGCTGACCATTGAGGGGGAACTCGGGCTTCCTGTCCAGTAGCTCCCAAAGCCGTGCCCCTGCGCCAAAGCCCTTCATCAGTTCAGAGTAGAACGAGCTCATACCTGTTCAATGAAACAMACATTTAAACAGCTGCTCAGACAGATTAGGGGATAGAGAGAATCAGTTTCTTATTAAAATGGAAATTCTAACAGTGTGATTTGTTCATTGATTAATGAGCGGGGGTTTTCCTCAGAATGCATAGGCAATGAGACAATTATATACGCCCTACCTGCAATGCTAATGCCCACCCAGAAGGCGTACATGAGGAAGGAAGAGAGCTCTCCCACAGTCATGTGTTCACTGGCCATCAATAGCCCTCCCTTATACAGCACTGACAGGATGATGATGTTGCCACTGAGTCCAGTCTAAAAGAGACTCATACAAAACCAGTTACAACCCAATGACCCCCAAAGAAACACACWGGTCATAAAAGCAGAAGCTTCCACCACAGATCGCACAACTCTGTGGTTCCAGTCTTTCAAAAGGCCAAAAGGGCTTGACTACATTTCAACTGACGTTGATTGAGAAAATGTTAACAACCACTCCATTTCTCTTTAGGGAACATTGGGCAACATTGAATTGTTGGATGCTCACCGCGCCAAAGAAGCCAGCCCTCAAAACGGCTTCCTGTTTGGCCAGGTGGAGAACATAGTTGGCCTTCTCCGTATACTTGGCCACCTCTGTCAGCTCCTTACCAAACGCCCGAACTGTCCTCATGTTGCTGATGCGTTCTTCTGCCAACTACAAGACAACACAGTATCAGTCTGATCAATTAGTTTCAATAAAAAAATGTATGATTAAAAGACCTGGTGTCTATGTACTCTGCTTGGAGAATAATCTACGGCGCAACACTGCTTCAGTAATGACTCATGCTGTGCAGTTAGAACGGGTCTCGTCTTACCTGTGTGGCATCAGCCAGAGAGTCCTGTGTACGTTTGGATATAGAGCGCAGGTATCTCCCATATATGACAGCTAGGCCAGCCATAGGAGGCACAATCAGCAGCACAAAAGCTGCTAAACTTGGTGACACGTAAAACTGTTGGCAGAGAGCGAGAGGGAGATGCCAGGAAATGTGAGGAGGCAATTCAGCCCAAGTCTTTTAAGCCTGCTCGGTTACCTTTTTATAAAGGGATTTTGAACCTGTAAAGCCACTAATGACCGGAGAGGATGTGTGAACATATTTATCATGAATGTATTCAACTGTACTATATTTACTATGATAAATGAGTTATGGATATTTTGCTACGGGTCATCCYTTTTAGAAATGACATCCTAGGAATATATAGTAACCAAGGAGGAAACTCAAGGAATTAACTTTATAAATTCTAAATATACTTGTTGTAACATGAAGAACTGGGGTCAAACCAGATCCTATGTAGAGGGACCAGAACAATGACAAAGAACAATGACAGTAACCAGAACAATGGAACCGCTAAGGAAAGCTGTACATGAAAGGATGAAAAATCACATCTTCCTAATGTCAAACCAGTTTCACCTCTGAATACAACTTGCATTCCCATGTGACTCAAAATCTTAGAACTGATCCCAGTACAGAGTAGAATGGACTTTAACACCCTAACACACCCTTTACAAACAAATGTGTGGAGAGGTCCATTTCTCACCATCATGCTGACCCCAGCTGTTGCCTGGGCGACAGCGCGGAGCCCGTCTGAAAGGTTGTCTGTGACGGAGCGGCCGATGAGTGCCGTGTCTGCAGATAGGCGGTTAATGAGTTCCCCGGTACGGGTCTTATCAAAGAAACCCACCTCCTGCCTCAGAATCGAGGAGAATAGGAATACACGTAGATTTCTCACAATCTGTTGCCCTGCAAGAGTGACATATTTTTGAAATGTTTGATTAGTTCCTCTGTATGGCATCAGTCACGGTAGTAATAACAAACAAAAAATCCAGAGATGGACATCTGTTTAATATGTAAACCCACTCTGCATGCACTGAAAGCAAACTGTGACGCTCACCTGAGATTTGCATGAGGTAGACACGGGCAGCATTAGCAGCGCCCCCACAAAGGAATACCCCTGAGAGCATGATACACAGAGAGCGGAGGGAGGCACTGAAGTCCTCTGAAGAGCTGGTGTAGATGGTGTCAATTACTTGGCCCAGGAAGAAGGGCGCCGACATTGTGACAGCGCTGGAGACCATTAAGAAGCCCACAGCCGCTGAGGAGGATGGTATAGAAAACAAAAAATATAAGAATCAAAACAAGTGAWGTTACTGTATTATTGTTTAAAAAGGGAAACTTTCATGACAACAAATAGGGCCCAAGTAAGGAATAAACTATGTAATTTGGTCAACCCTACACAGGCACAAGTTGGTGATAACATTATTTCAGTGGCACGTTGGTCATTTTTGAAGATATCCCTGTGGTGACCTTAAATGACATGGCCTACCTGACAGTCGCAAGCGCTCAGGGTGGGCAAGTTCTAAAATCCTTTTGACATCCTCAGTGGGTATCCGAGTTGGGGATTGTTTTGTTTCCGTTGACTGCAGATCTTTACTGCCAACTTCTTGTTGTGTTGCTTGTTTTGAGTCTGTCGAAGAGCTGTAGTTGGCAAAGTTTACAGTTGTTGTCCATGAGCTCCTCAACAAATGGGGGGGTATGGTGAACTGTCTAAGTGGTACACAGGGCACAAGAGAGTTGCATCTCCTCGGGTGTAAAAGCGAAGAGCGTGCCACAGGTTCGAACCTTTTCCCACTCACCTCTCGCCCCTTTCGTTGTCCCCTGGACGTCTGGCGTTCTAACCAAAATAGTTTTTGTACACGGGAGTGAACCTCGCGCTTCAAAATATTCACGCCTGGACATTTTGACAATTGCAACAGCAACAGTCCCATTTTGCAAGACAGCTAGTGAGCGACTCAGACACATAAAAACAAGAAAAACAAACTCAAGTGCGTTGGCTTGCCAGCTACCTACCAAATGACCAAAACATAGCAAGAAAGTGCGAACGAGCATGTTACATTTCACATACGATGAGGCCAGCGAATTCCAACATAAAAACACAGTTAGGTCAACGTCCTCCTTCGTGTCCAGCCAACACTAACGACAAATGATAATGTCTATTACATTGTGGGTTCCTGGCGGTTATTCATCATTATCTGTTCGTGACAGCCACATTTAGGCGAAGTTATCTTTATCGCGCTGGGAGCGCCCTGTCACAACAATATGTCTGTCGATAGGAGTGACATGTCGACACAATCTGCAGGCGACAAGGCAGCCTAACGGTAACCGACTGTCAGAAGTACACACAACTCTACGAAAAGAAAAACCGCTCTGTTCAATAGAAAAGGTGACCCCCGGAAAATAACCTAGCTGCTTCTTGTTAAAGTCCCTGACGGAAATCAATGGCCGACAATATAAGAAAAACTTTGAAAGACATTGCTAAGCGAACTCGATTAATCGATGTCATCTTCCACGGAAACATATYAACTCAGCAAAAAAATAAACGTCCTCTCACTGTCAACTGCGTTTATTTTCAGCAAACTTAACATGTGTAAATATTTGTATGAACATAACAATATTCAACAACTGAGACATAAACTGAACAAGTTCCAAATACATGTGACTAACAGAAATGAAATAATGTGTCCCTCAACAAAGAGGGAGGGGGGGTCAAAATTAACAGTCATTATCTGATGTGCCACCAGCTGCATTAGGTATTGCAGTGCATCTCCTCCTCATGGACTGCACCAGATTTGCCAGTTCTTGCTGTGAGATGTTACCCCACTCTTCCACTAAGGCACCGGCAAGTTCCCGGACATTTCTAGGGGTAATGGCCCTATCCCTCACCCTCCATTCCAACAGGTCCCAGACGTGCTCAATGGGATTGAGATCCGGGCTCTTCGCTGGCCATGGCAGAACACTGACATTCCTGTCTTGCAGGAAATCATGCACAGAACGAGCAGTATGGCTGGTGGCATTGTCATGCTGGAGGTCATGTCAGGATGAGCCTGCAGGAAGGGTACCACATGAGGAGGAGGATGTCTTCCCAATGACAACAAGCTCAGTCCGATGATGCTGTGACACACCGCCCCAGACCATGACGGACCCTCCACCTCCAAATCGATCCTGCTCCAGAGTACAAGGCTCGGGTGTAACGCTCATTCCTTCAACGATAAACGCGAATCCGACCATCACCCCTGGTGAGACAAAACCGCGACTCGTCAGTGAAGAGCAGTTTTGGCAGTCCTGTCTGGTCCAGCGACGGTGGGTTTGTTCCCATAGGCGACGTTGTTTCCGGTGATGTCTGGTGAGGACCTGCCTTACAACAGCCTACAAGCCCCCAGTCCAGCTTCTCTCAGCCTATTGCAGACAGTCTGAGCACTGATGGAGGGATTGTGCGTTCCTGGTGTAACTCAGGCAGTTGTTGTTGCCATCCTGTACCTGTCCCGCAGGTGTGATGTTCGGATGTACCGATCCTGTGCAGGTGTTGTTACACGTGGTCTGCCACTGCGATCAGCTCTCCGTCCTGTCTTCCTGTAGCGCTGTCTTAGGCGTCTCACAGTACGGACATTGCAATTTATTGCCCTGGCCACATCTGCAGTCCTCATGCCTCCTTGCAGCATGCCTAAGACACATTCACGCAGGGACCCTGGGCATATTTCTTTTGGTGTTTTTCAGAGTGAGTAGAAAGGCCTCTTTAGTGTCCTAAGTTTTCATAACTGTGACATMAATTGCCTACCATCTGTAAGCTGTTAGTGTCTTAACGACTGTTCCACAGGTGCATGTTCATTCATTGTTTATGGTTCATTGAACAAGCATGGGAAACAGTGTTTAAACCCTTTACAATGAAGATCTGTGAAGTTATTTGGATTTTTACGAATTATCTTTGAAAGTCCTGGAAACGGGTTTATTATTAATAGTGGAAAAAGTAACCGAATAATTTATATAAAATTATATAAAGTAACTTATCCATAATTTCCTGTAATATTTCTCAGTATGTTAAACTTTTAAGTGCTTTAAAAAGATGGTTCATTTCTCAAATGTATATGGACAAATGGCATAATTTGTTTTCCTGAATAACTATCAACTAAGAATAAGAATTTGTTSTTAACTGACTTGCCTAGTTAAATTAAGGTTACGTTTTTTTTTTAAAAGTGAGCAATCACCAGCACTCGATTGTTTTTGTCTGGATACAGCGGAGTTCAAAGGGTAAAGGTTAAAGTTTGTCTGTGYAAACACCGGAACACGTGTTGGTGTTAAAATAGTAAGTAACATCTAACATAATTTGCTAACAAAATCGGTTTATAATTCATAATTTTATTAAAATGAGTAGTGTTTGAATTGTTCAGACATTGCCTRGTATTTTCTTAGTTAAAAGCACAGCTGAAAGACCCATGATTAGCTRAACTTGATTTAGCTTAGCCGTGCATGCTAGCCGTTGATCAAGTAGATTCTCGCTGGTTCTTTCTAGCGTCTCCTTCGATTTTGTTACAACCTCATGACACACTAAATATGAATGACTTTCACTTGTATTATTTACTTCTTTCGACTTGACATGTCATTTTTGACAGATGTTAGCATTGCAGAAACAACCTTGGCGAGTTAGTAACTAAAGCTAGGTCCAAATATGTGTATATCTGTAATAGCTCATCATGTAGTACTATGTCAATGTTACTTGCTATACAACAAATCTGATTACACGTTTGTTTGACCAGTGCACTCCAGGCATGGTGCATTTCACGGCAAGGTCTACCTACACCTGTTGTATATAGTGTATGTGACATACAAATGTATTTCATTTTTATTTCACAATCATGTGGATTCTTGCGGTTTCAAGTCCATTCACTAGCTTGCTCCATTATACTAAGRAGTCAGAATTTAACTTTAAGTAAACGTCTCCCTCTACTGGCCAAATAAGGTAAGTCCTTTAGTCTGAGAACTGTATTGACTCAATTTCTCCACAGGCCAGGCTTCAGATATGGCTGCCATGTACTCTGGTATTCACTTGAAGCTCAAAAACCCCAAGACACCCTGGGTGGACAAACTGAAGCTTGCCCGTTTTGCATGGATTTCATCACAGTGCTTACTTCCTAACAAAGAACAGGTAACACATCTGCCCATCATCAGATATTAGGTGAATTATACCAGCATGTTTATCCTATTGTCTCTGTAAACCTTATTTGTTTTATATTGAAGTGCTGTGTTCTATATCTCCTTACAGGTACTCTTTGATTGGATAAGTCATGCATTGACAGGCTTTTACAGTAAGAAAGTGGAGTTGCCACAGGTGGTGGTGGAAGGCTTGTGGATCTACCTGGATGATATTTTGCACAGCAAAAAGCTACACAGTGTGTTGAGCCAAGGAAAAACCATCAGCCTTCGTTTGGCAGTAGCGCAGGTAAGTTGGTCATAAGTGCCGATGATCAGTATGTAATCGCTACACTTTTAGCAGCTTAAGTTAGTTTGATGCTTTTCAAGATAAGGACATTGATGGTACAGCGTACCACCCTGCATCTCACTGCTGGCTTGCTTCTGAAGKTAAGCAGGGTTGGTCCCTGGATGGGAGACAAGATGCTGCTGGAAGTGGTGTTGGAGGGCCAGTAGGAGGCACCCTTTCCTCTGGTCTAAAATAGATATTCCAATGCCCCAGGGCAGTGATTGGGGACATTGCCCTGTGTAGGCTGCCATCTTTCGGATGGGATGRTAAATGGGTGTCCAGACGCTCTGTGGTCACTGAAGATCCCATGGCGCTTATTGAAGGAGTAGGGGTGTTAACCCCGGTGTCCTGGCTAAATTCCCAATCTGACCCTCATACCATCACGGTCACCTAATCATCCCCAARTTACAATTGGTTCATWCATCCCCCTCTCCCCTGTAACTATTCCCCAGGTCATTGCTGTAAATGAATGTGTTCTCAGTCAACTTACCTGGTAAAATAATTGTAAAAAAAAGTACACCTGTTTTATTGAATGTATCGATTTTTGACAGGTGATTTTTCTTTCCAGGTTATAATTGAAAGGATTCAGGAGTTTGCCTCAGGGACCTCCTCAGCGTCTGTCTCCACCGTGTTGAGCTGCTGTCAGGGCATCCTTTCCTCCTCAGTCCTCTCTGTCACATTCACCACTAAGTATGAGCTACTGGTGGAGCTGTTGGCCAAGCTGTGTGCCCTGGGCTGCTCCAAGCTCAGTCAGCAGCAAGCCACAGATCCCCTGACACCCCAGGTGTTTGAGGTCCTCCTCCTTACCCTGAGTAGCTACCTCGCGGTCCAAAAGCAGCAGCCCAACGCCAACCGCGTGTTTGCCCAAGTCACAACACACCTGCTCCAGCACCTCCTCCTACTCAGACACCTACTGACTTCCAGGGCCTGGATGGCCGAGGATGACCCTCGTGTCCGCCAGCACCTGAGTAGGGACATCCGTGGGAAAGTGGACACCATCCTGCAGTCTGCTCTCTTCCTGCCAGACCACCTCCAGGCCTATAAGGAGGAGCTCCTCTCAAAGGAGGAGCCAGGGATGAAGAAGCGAGCAGCGGGGAAAGGCCTACTCTCCCCAGTCAACTCGATACTCTCAAAGCTTTGTGCACAAGGGTACTGTGACACTGATCTCCATTTTGCGGTCAGGTCGAGTTCCCTCCCACTGCTCTTCAAGTTCTCTCTGGATGCCTACTGTAAAGGAGGAGATAATAAAGTACTCTGCTTTCACATGTTAACACAGTTAATCGCTGCCTTGGATTTCACAAATGAGGTGACTCTCAAAGACCTGTTTGATGGGGAAAACTGGAGCTTAGCTCTGCTGACTTTGGAGAACCTCTTGAATTTATGCTTGACGGCAGACATTTACAATGTGGCGGCTGACAGGATAAAGTACAAGGAGGTTCAGTTGATTTTCTACAGGAAGGTGGTGAAGCTGTTGTTGAACAATGCCCAGCCCAGCATATCAGCATGGTACCGCTGTCTAAAAGCCCTGCTCAGTCTCAACCACCTGATCATAGAGCCGGACCTGGACGAGCTGCTGTCGGCAGGATGGATTGATTCCGACTGCACAGAGCCACGGGTTAGGAAGGCACGCGAGGCCCTTATCTCCTCTGTTCTCCAGATCTARGCCAAGCTGAGGCAGCTCCCCAAGCTCTTCGAGGAGCTCCTGGCTGTCATCTGCCGCCCAGCAATGGATGAGCGCCGACAGCCCGTTCTCCCAGAGGCAGTGCATAGGACGCTCAGCACATGCCTTCTGGACAACCCCACCAGCCAGAGTCTGGAAATATGCTGCCTCATTTTAGAGAACSTAACAAGCTATGTACTCCCGGATCTGGAAGGAAACGGAGACATGTCCCTGAAGTTGTTCTCCTTGAGTGTGCTTTTGTACTCTGTGTTGTTCAGCCTGAAAACTTTGGACAACAGCACACCAGTTCCTGTTGTGAGGCAAACCCAGGCTCTGATGGAGAAGATGCTCCAGGTGGTGAAGCCAGTGCTGCAGCTGGCTGAAGGCCAGGCCCCAGACGTCCCTGGGTGTCAGAAAGTCCAAGATGCAGGCCTTCTGCTAAAGTACACTTGGGTGGAGGTGGACACCCTCTTTCAGATTCACTGTACAAAATACACATCTCCAGCGGACCCAGCTAGCGTTAACATACTAGACGACATAGGTATTCTCTCTGGTGTGATGGCGACAGGTGAAGATCAGGCCTCTCCCATCGACCAGCACTGGAGCCCCATGACCCACCTCCTGCAAAAACTGCTCACTCTCCAACAAATGAAGAAAGTTATCCTAAGCAATGAGCTCTTGGCACAGACTAGAGCTTCAGATGTCCTCCGCAGAGCAGCCCAGTACATTGTGGGGAGAGGAGCCCCTCAACTCTGCCAGCAGAGTGACCAGCTATGGGACCGTCAGGTCAGTAGTGTGGATGCCAGCACGTACCCAGTGGCACATTGGTACCTCGTTACCACAAACCTACCAATGATCTTGCCATTCCTCACTGAGGACGAAGTGTGTCATATAGCTGATGTTCTCCTCAGCTCCRTACTTCAGAAGACACCAGATGACACCACTGAGAGGCTGTCTGTCTCTCTCATTTCCAAAGATCTGCTTGAGAGCCTTGTTCTTGTCGAGTTACCCACTATTTACTCTGCTGTTGTCAGATGTGTCACTCAAAGGATTGTGGGGATTCTCAGCGGCATCCCAGACATGGCCTCTGTCTGTCCTGCACTCATGAAGTTGAGTGAAGTAAGCTGTTCGACAGCTGGAGACAAAGGAAGTGCAGTAACTCAGTCAGATGGTGATGTCAGTGAATCCCATTCTGCTTTGAAGAGACTGGAGTCCATAGCCCAACACATACTGAACTCTAGTACGACCGGAGCCTCTATAACCCTATCTCAAAGTCAAGCCGATAACCTTTTAAGCTTACTTCAAGTCACCAATGCTCTTAACCCAGATGGAATGTCCTCTGAAGACTTTTCAGGGCTCTTTTTACTTTTATTCCTCATGGTCACAGACACACAGCTACATAATGATGTGAAGCCTGCCGTAACAATACATCTGCTGAATCAGCTCTTCAGTCTCATGGGGTTGCTTCTGGCAGGGAATAATTCCCATCATGTTTTAAAGATTGTGCATGGGAGTAGCCTCRTGGAGGCAGCTTTGACAGCTCTCTTTTCACACAGCAATAAGGGCCACTTTCAAACCGTGGACACCTCTGCTTGGCTGACTTTCCTAAAAACCGTCCAGGATTTCATCCAGTCCCTGATCCTATTGATAATCCACAGAAAGAGCAGTGTCCGCCTTAACCTGGAGAAATTCACCACCTACTTGGTCAATAGCGAGGTGGCCGTTATGGCTTTGTCTTCTCTCCCAGGAAACATTGAAACAGGGGGCCTGTTCGCCGTACAGCTCCTGCTTGCGTCTATGAACACACTGTGCCAGGCCATGACATCCAGCCTCAGGACAACCAAGCAGCTAGCTGAGACCCTGAGTCAATTACTGGGGAAGACCACTGCTGTCATGGGCCCTGCCATCCAGGCCAGCCTGAGGGCTCAGACAGGCAGTSTACTAGGCCAGGCCTTCTCCGTGGATGTGGTGACCGGGATGTTGAGGAGCGAGCTGGCCTGTGCTTGCCCCCAAAATGAGCCTAGCGAGGGCATCACACAGGAGAGTCTAAGCCACATGGGCATGTACAGGAGCTTCAGCCAGCAGATTCTCAGAGAGCTGTGCCCATCCCAGCGCCCTATGGACTTCCTGGTCTCGTCGCTTCACTTCCTCTCAGCGTACTACGCTGCTGCAGAGATMACCAAAGCCCTAGGTCAGGAGGAGCTCTTTGTGGCAATTCTGCAGAATGTCCACAAACTGCTTGCAGGTACGCGCTCTTATTCCACAACAATAAAAGTTTTTTTTTTTTTCAGACTTGGTACAGTGTATTCTGAGATGCTCACCTGTGTGTGCGTTGTGTGATTTCCTCCTGCTCATAATATCTGTAAAATAGCGCTCAAGTAAATGTCAAAGTACATTTCCTGTACCATTGCTGACAGACATTGATAACTAAAACAGACATAATTAAGAATTTGCACAGAATTACTCTTGAACACAATAATACAAATTATTATAAAAAAATATTATTCAAAAGAATTCTACATTTAGAAACCATCTCAATTTCCCGGTAATGGATAAATATAATGATAGCTTTATGGATAGATACTTGATACTTCACGCCTATTATTTAATGTTAACCATAATGCTTCTGTGTTAGCCCCATGGCTGTCAGTATCAGAGGTGAGGTCCCTGGAGGAGCCAGTAAAGGAGCTTCTGGACCAGCTGCTGGTCAGGTGTACCCCAGAACAGTTCCACCTTCTCCTGCTGCTGCTCCGAGACGGACTGGATACCTCCAAGTTCAGGAGTGGCTGTCATAGGGTAAGTGTTATATTTACTGCAAGTGTTACTGTACAAGCTGTGATATTACTAGTTACTGTAGAATTATGCTATCTGAGTTACAAGCTACTTTATTTGGTGTCCTGAATACTTAAACACTGAAGTCTGGATAACATTTCCTATATGGGCTACTAAATTGTATTTGACGCCACCTTTAAAACCTAGCCATATATTTTTCCTAATAGATACTTAAGCACAGGAATCCCTCAATTTTCSCTCTTCTCAGTTCTCCTCTACAGAGATTTTCCCTAAAATGGTTATGTGGGCTTTGTTGACACACTACAAAGAGCACACTGTATTTTGCAGGAAGTCCTTTCAACTGTGACGATAACGAAGTTGCTTGCCAGCGGCCTGCTTCCAGAAACCTGCTTTAAGGCGTTCTGGCTCATTGCACCTCAGATCATATCTGCCTTAGTAGTAAGTATTCACTGTGACATTTGATGTGCTGATTTGGATAAACAAGGATTGTTTATCCAAATCAATTGATGCCACTGAAAAATATTATTTGAGCTAGAATCACTCAAAATCCAATTATGGTGAAGGTACAATGTGTCCTTCTCACTTAAAAACCTGCGTCTTTCTCACTTAAAAACCTGCGTCCATGCTTCAAGAGGGACAAAACAAAACAAAGCATTGGCTTTGGCATAGACTTATCATTGACTTAAAGGGTAAATGTGTTTCCTATCTAACGTAGAAACCCCCTTTGGGCATTGCAGAGAGCACTGTAATTAGAACCACAGTCTGGCTGTCCGTTACAAAGCATYTCACGCTTCTCCTCCYCTGCACTGTCTCCTGGGTCTTGGATCTGATACTGGAGAAGAATTTATTTAGCTGGGGAAAGCCAATTTTGGGCTGCAGCAGTAAGTGTCTCTCCCTCCCTGTTACTGTCCCATTTAATCAAGCTGAATCTGTTTTCATTTATCAATATTGCCCCTTCTCACCTCATTGCAACTCTGCAGGAATAACTAACGTTAGGTGTTACAACACAACTACAATCCCTCACTGTGTTCACAACACTTACAAACAGGAATGTTGCCTCACACCTTAATTGGTCTACAGTATATCAGTTTTTCTCTGTTCTCTCTATGGGTTACTTCGCCCTATTGCCAAAACCAAATATAAACTTTCATTGCTTAATTGCCACATTTATTTACTTATTGTTGTCAACAACCATAGTAAAACATTGAGACAGCACATTTTYAGAACCCATACAGGATGTAGTACTTCACTCCTTGCTAGTTTCTCTCTTTCTGTCCTCCATCTTAAATCCATATTCCTCGTTATATTCATCTCTGGTTCAACTCCCACGGTCCTCTCTGCTCTCTCTCAGTTTCTAGTGAAGGAGGCTGGCAAGGAGCCAACCCTGACTGCTGCTCTGACCGTGCCGGTGTTGGACACTCTGACAGCCATGCTCCGTCAGGGGGAGAGGATGCTCTCCAACCCCCACCATGTGACCATGGTGCTGGGGGCCCTGCAGTTTGTCCCCCTTGAGCACCTGACGATGGAAGTCTACCACACTACCTTTGAGGCCATTCACGAGGCTCTGTTTGCAGTCATCCGGTGTCATCCGCAGGTTAGTGGCCTGGGTTCGATAAATGTCACTTCATGCATCTTTTATGTTTTTACTTCAACCTTGGGCACACGGATGGTCAGTGGTGGATAAAGCACCCAATTGTCTTGCTTGAGAAAATAAAGATACCTTTTAAAAGAATGACTCAAGTAAAGTGAGTGCTGTTGAGGCTACTGTAGACCTTTGTCTCTCAATATGTCCT
This sequence comes from Salvelinus sp. IW2-2015, assembly GCF_002910315.2. Lineage (NCBI taxonomy): Eukaryota > Metazoa > Chordata > Actinopteri > Salmoniformes > Salmonidae > Salvelinus > Salvelinus sp. IW2-2015. Next base: position 44,728,469 of record NC_036848.1, read on the forward strand.
TTGCCCACCGTGTTCTTTGATATATTTTGGAGGGTGGCTTGTGCTGAATAACACTACAGCAGAGCACATTTTGCCTGGGGTTTGCATCACATTTCCCCTCTGAAGTACAACACAAGAGTCCCTGTTTTGTGCTCTTCTAATCTCTCATTGTGGATTAGTTTCATATTCACAAATATGGCCTTCTGATTTGTCCCTTTCACCCAGACACCCTCAGGGTGTGAGACTGAATCATTGTCAGTGCTGGGGATTGCTCCATTTCCGTCCTTCCCCTATGCTAAAAACTCAAGCCTGGCCTCTCGGTAATCGAAAGCCTGAACACTTTAAAATGTCCATGCACCGAGTGCCTGATTTGTTTAATTTGCTGTTCATGTCGGACAAAACAGCATTTCCTTTATTGTCATAAACAATGGAATGCAAGGCTTAGACGAGTAGATAGATACCACGGTTGCATGCTAAGATGCTGGTGCAGACATGTGCACTGCAGCAAAGGGAATATTAGTTTCTCTCCTGGCAAGCGAAACAGTTGGCATGCCTAGTGTTTTTAGCAACGCACATGCACCGTCCACCTGAGGATCTGTCTTTTTCAGCCATCTATTTCCTGTGCTCAAGGAGTGCAAAATCCACRTGTCACTTTAATCGCATTTCGATTGATTGCTTTCATTTTAATCCTGTGACTTTCATATTTTTTGCTTGTTCCTGTTGTTTTTTTCCTCCCGTTAATGTTACAACCGCGGAAAGGTTTGTAATGACCTATCAAACACACTCCGGTAATGGCTGAAATGGTCTTAATAGAATACATTGTCTTTCTGTTGAATCTATAAGAACGCTGAAGCTTCTCAGGGATTTAACATACCGTCTCGACACTTACACGGTACCCAAACCGGCCTCGCACATGCCATCGTGCGCAAATTGATTTTGTCCCCCCACACCAAACGCGATCAAGACACGCAGGTTGAAATAGCAAAACAAACTCTGAACCAATTATGTTAATTTYMGGACAGGTCGAAAAGCATTAAACATTTATGGCAATTTAGCTAGCTAGCTTGCAGTTGCTAGCTAATTTGTCCTATTTAGCTAGCTTGCTGTTGCTAGCTAATTTGTCCTGGGATATAAACGTTGTTGTTATTTTACCTGAAATGCACAAGGTCCTCTACTCCGACAATTAATCCATAGATAAAACGGTCAACCGAGTTATTTCTAGTCATCTCTCCTCCTTCCAGGATTTTCTTCTTTGGACTTATATGGCGATTGGCAACTAACTTTCATAAAAGGTGTATTACCACCACCGACCTCCGATCGTCTTTCAGTCACCCACGTGGGTATAACCAATGAGGAGATGGCACGTGGSTATCTACTTCTATAAACCAATGAGGAGATGAGAGAGGCAGGACTTGCAGCGCGATCACCGTCACAAATAGAACTGACTTCTATTTTAGCCTTTGACAACGCAGACGCTCATTGGCGCATGCGAGCAGTGTGGGTGCAATAATTGAATAACATGTATGTCTACATTTATTTTGCAAGGCAAGCGATGTAGTTAGCATGTTAGAGTGAAAGAGAAGAAAGATCACTTTATTTTGATGGCTGTTCATTTTTTGTGGAATTTTAAAAACATACAATTGAAATTTTTACAAATTTAGATGCGCTGAAATTAAAACAACTTCCGAAAATTAACACTCGAATTATAAGGATGATCTGTTTGATCTCGCAAACAATTTAAAGTATGTTTAGATAGGTGTGATTTTTATTAGGGAAAGATCAAATTTTACTGGGGCGAGGTGTGATCCAAAATAGGGGAGGGGCAAACTTTTTATTTTGTGTAAGTTTGTGTTTTTTCAAAAATAATTTTGATATTACCCTAATAAAGTTTAGAAATGTTTAKGGTTTGGTATGGTGTGGCTATTATTAAGCTTTAGCTACTGCAGGCCTATTTAAAAAAAATAAAAAATAAAAATAATAATAATAATATTTAACTAGGCAAGTCAGTTAACAAATTATTATTTACAATGACAGCCTACACCGGGCAAACCCGGGCGACGCTGGGACAATTGTGCGCTGCCCTATGGAACTCCCAATCACGGCCGGTTGTGATAAAGCCTGGATTCGAACTAGGGTGTCTGTAGTGACGCCTCTAACGCTGAGATGCAGTGCCTTAGACCGCTGCGCCACTCGGGCGCTCTAACTGACTCTGACAGTTGAACTTCAGGTGAGGAAGACTACAAGAGTTACATCTATAATCTAACAATATTATGCTTATCTTTGTACAAAATATTTGGATCTAAAATCTGTACGTCTATCTGTATAGCAAACGCAGTAGCCATCTGACAAAGTTAGTTTTGATGTCTTCGCTATTATTCTACAATACAGTAAAAATAAAAACCCTTGAATGAGTAGGTCTCCAAACTTTTTTTATTTTTATTGATAAATAAAATTAATCAATTATCCAAACTGTATAGAGGCCAAATGATGAATGGAAAGAGACATCTGTTACGAAACACCCAAAATTTTWATGACAWTCAGAGWTTGCCWWGCCTTCAATACTGGGTAAGTCTACAAGGTAGMGAGGGATGTATTGTCTGTTTGTCAAGATTAGAGGTCGACCGATTAATTGGCATGGCCGATTTTCAAGTTTTCATAACAATCGGTATTTTTGGATGCCAATTATGGCCGATTACATTGCATTCCATGAGGAAACTGCGTGGCAGGCTGACCACCAGGCTGAAACACACGAGTGCAGCAAGGGGCCAAGGTAAGTTGCTAGGTAGCATTAAACTTATCTTATAAAAAACACATTAAATCTTAACATAACTAGTGATTAACTACACATGGTTGATGATATTACTAGMTTAACTAGCTTGTCCTGCGTTGCATATAATCAATGCTGTGCCTGTTAATTTATCATCGAATCACAGCCTACTTCGCCAAACGGGGGATGATTTAACAAAAGCTAATTCGCGAAAAAAGCACAATCGTTGKACAAATGTACCTTAKCATAAACGTCAATGCCTTTAAAATCAATACACAGAGGTATATATTTTTAAACCTGCATATTTAGTTAAAATAAATTKATGTTAGGAGGCAATATTACAGTTGAAGTCGGAAGTTTACATACACTTAGGTTGGAGTGTATGTAAACACTCATTTTTCAACCACTCCACAAATTTCTTGTTAACAAACTATAGTTTTGGTATGTTGGTTAGGACATCTACTTTGTGCATGACACAAGTAACTTTTCCAACAACTGTTTACAGACAGGTTATTTCACTTATAATTCACTGTATCACAATTCCAGGGGGTCAGAAGTTTACATACACTAAGTTGACTGTGCCTTTAAACAGCTTGGAAAATTCCAGAAAATGATGTCATGCTTTAGAAGCTTCTGATAGGCAAATTTACATCATTTGAGTCAATTGGAGGTGTACCTGTGGATGTATTTCAAGGCCAACTGTCAAACTCAGTGCCTCTTTGCTTGACATGATGGGAAAATCAAAAGAAATCAGCCAAGACCTCAGAAATAGATTGTAGACCTCCACAAGTCTGGTTCATCCTTGGGAGCAATTTCCAACGCCGAAGGTACCACGTTCATCTGTACAAACAATAGTACGCATGTATAAACACCATGGGACCACGCTGTCGTCATACCGCTCAGATATTTGGTGCGAAAAGTGCAAATCAATCCCAGAACAACAGCAAAGGACCATGTGAAGATGCTGGAGGAAACAGGTACAAAAGTATCTATATCCACAGTAAAACGAGTCCTATAGCAACATAACCTGAAAGGCCGCTCAGCAAAGAAGAAGCACTGCTCCAAAACGCGCATTTAAAAGCCAGACTACGGTTTGCAACTGCACATGGGACAAAGATCGTACTTTTTGGAGAAATGTCCTCTGGTCTGATGAACAAAAAATGAACAGTTTGGCCATAATGACCATCGTTATGTTTGGAGGAAAAAGGGGGATCCTTGTAAGCTGAAGACACCATCCCAACCGTGAAGCACGGGGTGGACGCATCATGTTGTGGGGGTGCTTTGCTGCAGGAGGACTGGTGCGCTCCACAAAATAGATGGAATTATGAGGAGGAAAATTATGTGGAATATTGAAGCAACATCTCAAGACATCAGTCAGGAAGTTAAAGCTTGGTCGCAATGGGTCTTCCAAATGGACAATGACCCCAAGCATACTTCCAAGGTTGTGGCAAAAATGGCTCAAGAACAACAAAGTCAAGGTATTGGAGTGGCCATCACAGATCCCTGACCTCAAACCTATAGAAATTTGTGGGCAGAACTGAAATGCGTGTGTGAGCAAGGAGGCCTAATAACCTGACTCAGTTACCAGCTCTGTCAGGAGGAATGGGACAAAATTCACCCAACTTATTGTGGGAGCTTGTGGACAGCTACCCAAAATGTTTGACCCAAGTTAAACAATTTAATGGCAATGCTACAAAATACTAATTGATGTGTAATCTTCTGACCCTGGGAATGTGATGAAAGAAATAAAGCTGAAATATATCATCTCTCTACTATTATTCTGACATTTCACATTCTTAAAATAAAGTGGTGATCCTAACTGACCTAAGACAGGGATTTTTACTAGGATTAAATGTCAGGAATTGTGAAAAACTGAGTTAAATGTATTTGGCTATGTAAATTTCGACTTCAACTGTGCGCATGTGTGCACACACACACACACACAACACACACGAGAGAGAGTACCATTTTGGACACCTATCATTCAAGGGTTTTTCTTTATTGTACTATTTTCTACATCGTGAAATAATAGTGAGGACATCAAAACATATAATAACATGGAATCATGTAGTACACAAAAAGTGTTTTTAAAAATCACAATTTATTTTATATTTGATATTCTTCAAAGTAGCCACCCTTTGCCTTGATGACAGCTTTGCAACTCTTGGATTCTCTCACCCAGATTCATGAGGTAGTCACCAGGAATGCATTTCAATTATCAGGTGTGCCTTGTTAAAAATACATTTGTGGAATTTATTAATGTGTTTGATCATCAGTTGTGTTGTAACAAGATAGGGCCACCTTCTTTATACCAACCCTATTTGGTAAAAGACCAAGTCCTTTATATGGCATGAACAGCTCAAATAAGTAAAGAGAAACAAGTGTCCATCATTACTTTAAGACATGAAGGTCCTCAATACAGACATTTAAGAACTTCTAAAGTTTTTTCAAGTGCAGTCGAAAAACCATCAAGTGATGATGAAACTGACTCTCTATGAAGACCAGAGTTACCTCTGCTGCAGAGGATAAGTTCATTAGTTACCAGCCTCTGATGTTGCAGCCGAATTAAATGCTTCACAGAGTTCAAGTAACGACATCTCAACATCAGCTGTTCATTGGAGACTGTGTAATCAGGTCTTCATGGTCGAGTTGCTGCAAAGAAACAACTACTAAATGGACACCAATAAGATAGGAGACTTGCTTGAGCCAAGAAACACGAGCAATGGACTTAGACGGTGGAATTTGTCCTTTGGTCTGGAGTCCAAATTTGAGGTTTTTGGTTCCAACCGCCATGTCTTTGAGACGCAGAGTAGGTGAACGTATGTCTCTGCATGTGTGGTTCCCACCGTGAAGCATGGAGGAGGTGGTGTGGGGGTGCTTTGCTGGTACACTGTCAGTGATATTTAGAATTCAAGGCACACTTAACCAGCATGGATAACGCAGCATTCTGCAGCGATAGCTCCCATTTATATATAGTGGGGAGAACAAGTATTTGCTCACTGCCGATTTTGCAGGTTTTCCTACTTACAAAGCATGTAGAGGTCTGTAATTTTTTCATAGGTACACTTCAACTGTGAGAGACGGAATCTAAAACAAAAATCCGGAAAATCACATTGTATGATTTTTAAGTAATATGCATTTTATTGCATGACATAAGTATTTGATCACCTACCAACCAGTAAGAATTCCGGCTCTCACAGACCTGTTAGTTTTTGTTTAAGAAGCCCTCCTGTTCTCCACTCATTACCTGTATTAACTGCATCTGTTTGAACTCGTTACCTGTATAAAAGACACCTGTCCACACACTCAATCAAATGCTCCAACATCTCTACAATGGCAAGACCAGAGAGCTGTGTAAGGACATCAGGGATAAAATTGTAGACCTGCACAAGGCTGGGATGGGTTCAGGACAATAGGCAAGCAGCTTGTGGAGAAGGCAACAACTGTTGGCGAATTATTAGAAAATGGAAGAAGTTCAAGATGACGGTCAATCACCCTCAGTCTGGGGCTCCATGCAAGATCTCACCTCCGTGGGGCATCAATGATCATGAGGAGGTGAGGGATCAGCCCAGAACTACACGGCAGGACCTGGTCAATGACCTGAGAGAGCTGGGACCACAGTCTCAAAGAATATTAACATAATCACTAGTTAACTACACATGGTTGATGATATTACTAGTTTACCTAGCTTGTCCTGCGTTGCTATATATCGATGCGGTGCCTGTTAATTTATCATCGAATCACAGCCTACTTCGCCCACGGCTGATGATTTAACGAGCGCATTCGCGAAAAAGCATTGTAGTTGCACCAATTTGTACCTAACCATAAACATCAATGTCTTTCTTTAAAATCAATCACACAGTATATATTTTTAAACCTGCATATTTAGTTAATATTGCCTGCTAACATGAATTTCTTTTAATGGGAAGTTGTGTCACTTCTCTTCGCATTCTGTGCAAGCAGAGTCAGGGTATATACAGCAGTTTGGGCGCCTGGCTCGTTGCGAACTGTGTGAAGTCATTTATTCTAACAAAGACCGTAATTAATTTGCCACAATTGTACATAATTATGACATAACATTGAAGGTTGTGAACGTAACAGCTATTTAGACTTAGGGATGCCACCCGTTAGATAAAATACGGAACGGTTGCATATTTCACTGAAAGAATAAACGTTTTTGTTTTCGAATGATAGTTTCCGGATTTGACCATATTAATGACCTACGGCTCGTATTTCTGTGTGTTATTATGTTATAATTAAGTCTATGATTTGATATTTGATAGAGCTGTCTGACTGAGCGGTGGTAGGGAGCAGCAGGCTCGTAAGCATTCATTCAAACAGTACTTTCCTGCATTTGCCAGCAGCACTTCGCTGTGCATTGAGCTGTTTATGACTTCAAGCCTATCAACTCCCGAGATTAGGCTGGTGTTGAAATGGCTAGCTAGTTAGGGCGCACCCACTAACTCAATCGGTGACGTCACTCGCTCTGAGACCTCAAAGTAGTTGTTCCCCATGCTCTGCAAGGGCCGCGATTCTTGTGGAGCGATGGGTAACGATGCTTCGAGGGTGGCTGTTGTCGATGTGTCCCTGGTTCGAGCCCAGGTAGGGGAGGAGAGGGACGGAAGCTATACTCTGTTACACTGGCAATACTAAAGTGCCTATAAGAACATCCAATAGTCAAAGGTATATGAATACAATGGTATAGAGAGAAATAGTCCTATAATTCCTATAATAACTACAACCTAAAACTTCTTACCTGGGAATATTGAAGACTCATGTTAAAAGGAACCATCAGCTTTCATATGTTCATGTTCTGAGCAAGGAACTTAAACGTTAGCTTTCTTACATGGCACATATTGCACTTTTACTTTCTTCTCCAACACTTTGTTTTTGCATTATTTAAACCAAATAGAACATGTTTCATTAATTATTTTTTCTGGCTAAATTGATTTTATTGATGTATTATATTAAGTTAAAATAAGTGTTTATTCAGTATTGTTGTAGTTGTCATTATTACAAATAAATAAATATAAATCGGCCGATTTAATCGATATCGGCTTTTTTTGGTCCTCCAATAATCGGTATCGGCGTTGAAAAATCATAATCGGTCGACCTCTAATATATAGATACATATACACTACCGTTCAAAAGTTTATGGTCACTTAGAAATGTCCTTGTTTTTGAAAGAAAAGCACATTTTATTGTCCATTAAAATATCAAAATACCTAATAATGAACCCTTTTGCCCTTAGAACAGCCTTAATTCGTCATGGACTCTACAAGGGGTCAAGTGTTCCACYGGGATGCTGGGCATATGGACTCTAATGCTTCCCACAGTTGTGTGAAGTTGGCTGGATGTCCCTTGGGTGGTGGACCATTCRTGATACACACGGGCAACTTTTAAGTGTGAAAAACCCAACAGCTTTGCAGTTCTTGACACAATCATACCGGAGTGCCTGGCACCTGCTACCATACCCTGTACCCTGTGGCCATTCACCCTCTGAATGGAGACGTTGGGGAATGGGATTGGACGTTGTTTTCTTTTCTTGTTTATACTAAATACATTATTCTTACTGTTTTTGTTTTGAGTGGCAGCCTACGGGTACGATGTATAAACTTAGAATTTGAAATTAATAATGTACCTGTAAGAAATTTTACAAATCTTCACCCGTTGTCCAATTGTTACATTCATTAGAATTGTTTTTAACAATTTCGTTGACCGTTGCTAGTGTTTTATCATTTACCCAGGAAATCATATTGTGCATTCAGTGTCCACTGATCTACGGACTGACCCTTAGAAAGATTGTCTGGCAACTCAGGTTAATAAGAACAATTCTCACTGTACCAGAATTTGAATCCAAATTCACAATAACATGATCCTATTTGCAGGACTTTGACAACAACTATGCTGCAGGTTTTTTAGTCTCAAACCCATTCGGGCACCAGGTTATTGTAACATGATGTTAGCTGATACAAAAATTACCTATCCAGACGTTGAAAGATCTGACATGCATCAGCAACGTCTGAGCAGAGGAACACAACCAGAATCTTTCCCTGGCTTGATTCAGCCTTTTACACAAGCGCCCAAGGGAGTGACTAGCTTCCCCATTCGCCTTGACTATTCTCCGTCAACCTTGGATCCAGGCCAGCACCTAAGTTAGCCTGTTTCAATCTGACATTGAACATATTTTGAGGGTGGTAACCAGGGYAAATATCCCACTGCCTCCCGCTGTAGGCAATGAAGCAGTTTCTTTTCTCAGAGACAAACTTCAGAATCAATTTCTGGAAAGGGCTGTTGGTCTGTGCCAGAGGGGTGCTTAAGTGGAGGCAGATGTGCTCTGGAGAGGGGCACGTCTTTGGCGTGAACACTGGAGGGTGCATGGAAACTATTACCTCGCTGACTGATGACTCATAGGAATATCGCAGCGTCTGAGAATTGTGGGCCAGTTTTCTTTCTCTCTCTCTCTCTCTCTTGTTTAGAGACTGATGGCACATGATAAAATCTAAATGTCTTCCAAATGCAATGTTGTCAAAGTTGAACTTTTTGTAACGTGGCCCTATTTTGGTATGTACCCAGGTGATGCTGAAAGCGGCACCGTCTTTCCTCAACTGTTTCTACCGCCTGGTGGTCTCCATCATGCATGAGGGGAGACAGAAGGGCGAGGCCGAGAGAGGTAAGGCCATCGGTTCATGCATTCAATCATTTATTCACTCACCCATCCACCACTTCATACAGTAATCTAAGTATTCACCCATTAACTCATAACCTCAAGTGACAGGAATGACATTGGTGTTTACAGGAWTTGACTAAGTGTTCTTCCAATAAATTATTTAGCAGTTTCTATTTTCCTGTTGGTTCCCATTTTAAAGAAGAGCGACCACCCATCTTCATGTGTATTAAATGTATTTTTCAGCATTTAATCATCACACCCCTTGATAAATATGACACCTCCTGTTGTTTTAAAAGTTGACATATTTAGCCTGGGTTCCTCCCAAGGGAGTCCTCTGTAGATATGTGCTGTCAGTGTCAAACGACGCCAGAATACTGTCGCCAGGCTAACCAGTCCTGTTAATCGGGCAAGAGTATTTCATGGCACTGAAGTATGTTATAGGTGAGTCGTATCATGTTATACTATGTAAGAGGTGGTCGTGCCCGCTCKACATTCCCAAGCAGACTACACATGAAACTGGGCCTATTTTAATCCGCCGACCTTACCCAGTGGGAAGAGAGAAAGGAGAAGAATGGTTTCTCCTTCAGTAATGTTACATTTCTGTTGCTGGTTGTATGCCCTGCTGGTCCCCGTGGACTGGATCAAAAACAACGTGAGGGAAATACAAAAAAAAAAAAATCCCACTGAGGGTGACAGAACTGTCGAAGGAGACATGAAAAGCACAGTGCACAGCTGGAGTCCCAGCCAAGCTCGTGGATGAACACCTTGTTAAAACCCTGTAATCCTGTACTGCTAAATGCATCCCTTATGAGTTGAATCAGTGTTGAGGAGCTGTATTCAGCTAAGTGATCAGCATATTCAGGATACATTGTTTTCCTGTTTCTGAAAGGAACAACATAAGACAGCAACATGATTTCAACATCAGAGCTTACCTGACATTATTGACGAAAAGGAAATGATGACATACTCAATTATTCAACAGTAATTGTCTTCAGGTGGAGTTTATTTTTTTGATATCATAGATAACACGTTCTTAATGAGAAGACTGTTTGTGTTCGTCTTCCATAGCCAAAGGAGGCCACCACTGCKGACTTCTGGGCATACCTCCCCTGTTCCAGACAGAGGAGGAAGGGTCAAGAAGGAAAAATGGAGTGGAGCAGCTCATTCGTTTTAACTAGCATGTCAGGCTCAGCACGTCATGTAATTAGTTCCTGGCTGGCTCTGTGAAATATAGTAACKCTCACAGGWTAAATTTCATGGCGACTGGGTTGTTTGGCAATACCTGCCACCCAGACAATGGCCATATTTCTCCTCTGTGGGTATAGCTATACTGTACATCCAATGAGTCACGAGAGGAAAAAAGGGATGGATAAATTGTTCCAACCGGGCCTTTGTTGTCTAATGGGCTAAACTGTTTGTTATATGCAGACTGTGAGCATAAACATTAGTCTATACACAATTAGAATGGTTAAATGGCTCTTGTTYCTCCATATTCTGCTCTTAGCTATCATGATTGAAGTCTCAGCTTATACAAAACCCTATTCTTATTGTACTGCTCTGTCACAATGCATTCACAAAATATTAATTCTCAGCCCGCACCCTTGGGATTTGATTCAAATGCTGTGCTTTCATCAGCAATACAGCCCAAGTCTGTTTTAGGACAACAGTGCACTCTGAACACACACTGCTGCATCACTCAGTCACCATTTTGTACAAGTTGTACCACTTCTGGAGTTCTGGCTGAAATAAATGTTTAGCCTTCAGCGTTTGGTGTGGTCTAGTTTTCAAAAAGCTTTGCTCTTCTATTCCCCAGCCCCTGAGATCAATGCGGAGGTGCTTTTGAAGTGTGCTCGTCTGGTGGAACGCATGTACTCCCACATCGCCACCACAGCCGAGGGCTTCACTATCCTCTCCTCCTTCATGGTAGCACAGTACGTCAGCGAGCTACAGAAGGTAAGATCTCTGGTTTTCTCTCATCAAGGAAGATGGCCGTGACGTTTCGCTCACAGTTTTAAAAGGCGATTAGGCTATTTTATTATACTTTTGCAGGTTGAAAACATGAATTTTCMGCCTTAAATGGCCTCCAGATCTTCCTTCTCTCCTTTATCATCCCTCACAAGCCCTTACATCTGAAGGAAATACACTATCTGCACATTGAATACCAGGATTTTAATTTGATCCATTGCTGTTTGTTATTGTGGAGTTAAACCATGCTTCGTATTGCATTTAGAGCTGCTAAGGCAAGTCCTCTGGACTTCTCAGATTTGAAGGAAAGAGAAGTCAACATTTTCATTTCCGCCATAATCTTGTCCCAACCTGTGCCAACTTGTACTCTAAAGGACTGTACTTACTGTTGACTCTGGTAGACTATTTGTCTGTCTCATTGTGATGCCGTCTGAGCATATCTGGCACTGTCTCAATGTGGAGAAACCACATTTTTTCCTAGGGTCTARGAGACTGCATTCACGTTACATGACTGCGTGCCATAGTCAGCGTTTTCCATGGAAAAGGCAGAGAGAGGGAAGAAAATGTATGCCCTCTCTACTGTAAGTCGCTCTGGATAAGAGCGTCTGCTAAATGAAATGACTAACATGTCATTTAGCAAACTCAAAGATGCATGAGGATTGATTTGTAATAGCAAACTGTTTGAGTAAGAATTAAACAAAGGATTTGTTAAAGCAATAGTTCAACGCTACCATTGTTCTTTCAAGGTTAACTAAGCCAAGAAACACACCTCAGTATGTGCCTTGGCATCTCTAAGAGGTTTTGTTGAGGCACTGTCCAGTTTCCAGCTGTCAGTACATTATGTTCCTACCAGGCTTTCAGAACTGCCGCAGCTGCATTCACAAATAAAGGTGTAAGAAAGAGGCAAAACACTGATCAGCCGTCTCACTCATCACACCAACATTATGTTTCTGAGTCCATTTTAATACCCCTTCCCCAGCCTCACTCTGTCAAATTGAAACCCTCGCCTCCCTTCTTCTCCTTTCCACTCTCCTCCACGCCCTCAAGGTTACTCTGCAACCAGACATCAAGAGCCACCTGACAGAGGGAGTTTACAGGATCCTGGACCTCTGTGTTGAGCAGGACGTTAAGTTTTTGAACAGCACCCTCCAGATGGGTGTCAGAGAGGTGTTCAACGATCTCTATGGCAGTTATACTCATTACCATAAAACCCAGCGGCAAGGAGAGGAGAAATACACAGCCTGACACTCTCCTCTACCATCTCGCTTTCCAGAAATACTTTTTCTTTATAGCAGCCAAGTTTTTTTCTTAAACAACTGTTTAAACATGTAAAAAAATAAAACACAAAAAATGTTTGTGTGTTGGTTTAGTAGTGGGACAAAAAAAAGGTAATTGACAACAAATTATGTCTCAAGTGTGTTTATTTGAATACCTTGTTTGGTCTTTCTTGTATTGATGGCTAATGTACTGTAACTTTAGACTATCCAATTTTCAAGATTTGYTTTACAGTGCCTTCAGAAAGTATTCATACACCTTMACTTATTAAAAATTGTTACAGACTGAATTCAAAATGGATTAAAATGTTTTTTCGCTCACCAATCTACACASAATACCCCATGATGACAAAGTGAAAACATGTTTTACAAAAATAAATCAAATATCGTAAAAATAAAAGTATTCCCACCCCTGAGTCAATACATATTAGAATCACCTTTGGCAGTGATTACAATTGCGAYTCTTTCTGGGTAAGTCTCTTAAGAGCTTTGCACTCCTGGATTGTACAATATTTGCACATTTATTTTTAACATTCTTCAATGASGTTGGTTGTTGATCATTGCTAGGCAGCCATTTCCAAGTCCAGCCATAGATTTTCAAGTAGATTTAAGTCAAATCTAACTAGGCCACTCAAGAACATTCAATGTTGTCTTGGTAAGCAAGTCCAGTGTATATTTGGCCTTGTGTTTTAGTTTATTGTCCAGCTGAAAGGTGAATTTGTGTCTGTTAGAAAGCCGACTGAACCAGGTTTTCCTCTAGGATTTGGCCTGCGCTTAGCTCTATTCGGTTTCTTTTTATCCAAAACCTTTCAGATGCTCCAGACTATTGTGTGTGAAGACCAATTTTCATGGTCTGACAAACACTGCTCTAGCTCTGTCACGTTTCACTGCAGATGCAGAAGTGCGACATAGGCAGATGCGGTGGATTGAAACGCATCCAACGCTAATTAGATTTCCACTGGGGCGCGGACGTCAACTTAAAAAAAAAAACTTTTTTTAAACTCCTGAATTGTTTAAGCATGATATAAAAGGGATCTAAAAATGTTATGTTTTTTTGTTTTCATTTGGAAACATTTCTAAAAAAGGAATTCCACTTTGACATTATGGGGTATTGTATGGGTAGACCAGTGACACAATCTCAATTCTAATCAATTTTCAATTTGGGTTGTAACAACAAAATGTGGATAAAGTCCAGGGGTGTGAATACTCTGTAGGCACAGTATGCTTTATCTGGGAACTCTGTTTCAGATGTGACGAAAAAGGATACGAGTAAATGATTACTATACCATTACAAAAGCAAATTGTGGAAATTCTGGAAATGGTTTAACCCAGCATATACAGCGTGTACAAAACATTAGGAATACCTTCCTAATATTGCGTTGCACTCCCTTCTGCCCTCAGAACAGCATCAATTTGTTGGTGTCGAAAGCATTCCACAGGGATGCTGGCCCATGTTGACGCCGATGCTTCCCACYGCTGTCAGGTTGTCTGGATGTTCTTTGGGTGGTGGACCATTCGTGACACACACAGGAAACTGTTGAGTGTGAAAAACCTTAACCCTAATTGCTCCTATAAGTTGCTCTGGATAAGTGCCTTGCTCAAGGGCACAYCGACAGACTTTCACCTTGTTGGCTCGTGGATTCAAACCAGTGACCTTTCGGTTACTGGCCCAATGCTCTTAAACACTAGGCTACCTACCGCCCATACACATACACAGTTTCAATTGTCTCAGGGCTTAAAATCCTTCCTTAACCTGTCTCTTCCCTTTAATCTACACTGCTTTTGAAGTGGATTTAACAAGTGACATAAGGGATCATAGACTGACCAGGTGAAAGCTATGTCATGGAAAGAGCAGGTGTTCCTAATGTTTTTTACACTCAGTGTATAGTGGAGGGGAATGTCATTGACTTTATCACACGCATTCCTCATGAAACATTGTGACTGAAACTTTCCCTTGTGATTTGCCATACATTTGTTATTAACTACCAGATGAGAAAATCTTAGGAGAAATGTGTATTATATTTGGGGTTGGCTTTCACAGACGAATTACGAACATCTTATAATTTTATAAATAATGAGTAGTATGACAGATCTGTTTTACAGGCGAAGGTCATTATGGAACTACAGTTTTTGAACGCTGTCATTTTCCAAAAGGGCTCCTCATGCGAGTGTAAATCCTTCAGTAAGACTTAATATATTCATTTTGCAAGCGTTGTTTTCCTTTTCTCTTGTCTCAATAAGTATTTGTTCCCTCACACGTGTAATATATGGGACATTTCTCGTGCGTGTGTGTTGGTGTGTTATCCACTACCAACCTTGAGTTTGAGCAGCCAGTCTTAAATGTTTCATTTTACATTTGAGTTATTAAGCAGATGCTCATATCCAGAGCGATTTACAGTTAGTGCATTCATCTTAAGATGGCTAGGTGGGACAACCGCATATCACAAGCATAGAAAGTAGACCTCTGTAGTCAGAGCTAGAAAGGGGGGGTTGAGGTGAGGYGGATTATTTAAGATACTGTTTGAAGAGGTAGGTTTCCGGAAGATTGGCAGGGAGGGACTCCGCTGTCCTAGCTTCAGGGGGAAGCTGGTTCCAGCATTGGGGTGCCAGGACAGAGAAGAGCTTGGACTGGGCTGAGCGGGTAGGTGTGGGAGGGCTAAGAGACCTGAGGTGGCAGAACGGAGTGTTCAGGTTTGGGTGTCGGGTTGGAGCATAGCCTGAAGGTAGGGAGGGGCAGTTCCTCTTGCTMTTCTGTAGCGCCATGGTCATGTAGTTTCCATTTTAATTACTCTTAAATCTCAAACACATTGTGAAGTAATTACATGAACACGGATTGTTTTAGTCTTAGACTGTTTGTTTATTGAGCCAAAGCTTTTACTTAGCCAGGTCAGATATCTGGCAGGACTGCCATTTCTCCCTGCGCTTTTCTGCAACTGTCATGATTTACAATGCCTGAATCTACCAACTCGCCTGGCAAGGTTTCCTATAAGATTCACTGAAGCTCATTTATTTAATTAAACTGGTTATTTAATTAGAGTGAAGGGCCACTGCAATCACCCAACAGTTGGCCAAAAGTTTATATAAAACTTGCAGGCCAGTGACATCCAGGCAAAGTGGAAAGACTTCTGCTTTAAATAATGAAGCAGGGCATTTCTGGCCTCCCCTCCTTACTTTGCTAAAATGAGCGTTCTGCTGGTATCTTTCCCATTCTCAGTTCTCCCAAAGTCATAACCTTGACATTGCCTCACAACACAAAGAATTTTGAACAATTACTGTCTGCCTATTCTCATAGGGTTGCTGTGTGTCATCCGTGTGCCACTTATGGGCCTAATTGTGTTAGTGAATATCCCTTATGGCCTTCAAATGACCAGAGAGGGTAAACAGACAATTGTACCCATGGTATGGCTATATAAAATGGATGGTCATTATGTAATTCTATCATACTTCCTGTCTGGGTAGTAGACCTGGGATGGGGAGAAGGGGCACAGGGGCATGTGCCCCATCAGATTTGTCTCTGTAATGCTACTAGCCACTTAGCAATTTTATGAAGTTAGCTTTAGCTAGCCCAGATAGGTTCCCAACCTTATAACTAGCTACCAAGAGGCCATTTTAGGCTATCAATCAAGTTAGAGTAAAAAGCTATCTTAGCTGGCATGCCTGGTGGCAAGGTTGGTAGACTTTAGAAAAGCAAGCAATAACTAAATATACTGAATAGACTCACATACCTTTCAATCCTTTACCCAGATTCTAGCAGAGATGCAGAGAAGCACATTTAGTTTCTTTWAAAAAAAAGAACCACCAGTCAGGATACAGACAGCTCAAGAGGTAAACTTAGATTAGCATAATGATTATGGCTCTAGATTGCAGGAGAATGTTTCAGGTGTTTAAAAAATGCGAAATTCTCCAACTTTAACAGCCCCCCAGTCATCCTCACATACGTTGTGCACCCTCAGATTTTGGGGGTGTATGACACCCCTGAGAAATGGAGCAGTGTGTGCTGGTCCAGTGAGGGCTCAGAGCCCCTTTTCTATATTTTCTGCAGCTGCACAAACTCTGSGGGCTCTGATCTCACTGGTAGATCCCTCGAAGCAGCATGGGTGATGTGTGATTGGGTATGAGGCTGTTAGCCATAACATTTCAGATGTCAGGGGATTGGTGGGTGGAGAACAAGGGAGAAGCTTCAGGCTTATACAGCCAGGCTGGGGGAATGACATGCATCCTTATCACTGTACAGTAAAAAAGGGTTGGTACTACCACCCAACCATAGGTACTACAAATAAAGACGAGGCCTTTCTGAACAGCACACTGTCTGTGCAAGGAATGAAGTGCAGTGTTTGTTGGGGTATAGATAGTGTATTGGTGTGGTGTACAGGTACTAGTAAGGGATTGGTGGAATGTGTTTTCCTTTTAACACAAGGCATTTTGTTGTAATTATTTTTGGGCAACGGATGAGATGGAAAAATGTCAGGAAAGATTTCACAATGTGCAACTATGGCCTTTACTAAAGGTGACTCAGGTGCTTTGTATTCTAAGGAGAGGTAAGTCTTACAGAACTATGTTTAACAAAAAGCATGGTATTCAGTGTAGGCACTAACCTTCCAAGATCTTATTGCATCACTGAAAACCTGTAATTCATGTTAAACATTGAAAAGTTAAGCAGAATAGAATGGCTGCTTGTAGGATGTGAATCACTGTGAACTAACAAGTTAAATGAATTCCACTCCATAAGGTAAAGCTAAGTAAACTAATCTATCAACTAATATATAATGAGTTGATTTGATTCTGTCCAACTAACAATGTATATCAAGATTGTGTAGGGAGGTCCCAGAAGAAGCTACAATGGCTTCCATTTATGCCATGCATTTGTTATAATGATGTTTGCTCAGGGTGGGAAAGTAATGTAGAATTATGGGGCGGATTTCTGTAGAGTTATTGTATGAGGGTAACAATGTTATAAACACCGCTCAAAAAAATAAAGGGAACACTTAAACAACACAATGTAACTCCAAGTCAATCACACTTCTGTGAAATCAAACTGTCCACTTAGGAAGCAACACTGATTGACAATAAATTTCAACATGCTTTGTGCAAATGGAATAGACAAAAGGTGGAAATTATAGGCAATTAGCAAGACACCCCCAATAAAGGAGTGATTCTGCAGGTGGTGACCACAGACCACTTCTCAGTTCCTATGCTTCCTGGCTGATGTTTTGGTCACTTTTGAATGCTGGCGGTGCTTTCACTCTAGTGGTAGCATGAGACGGAGTCTACAACCCACACAAGTGGCCCAGGTAGTGCAGCTCATCCAGGATGGCACATCAATGCGAGCTGTGGCAAGAAGGTTTGCTGTGTCTGTCAGCGTAGTGTCCAGAGCATGAGGCGCTACCAGGAGACAGGCCAGTACATCAGGAGACATGGAGGAGGCCGTAGGAGGGCAACAACCCAGCAGCAGGACCGCTACCTCCGCCTTTGTGCAAGGAGGAGCACTGCCAGAGCCCTGCAAAATGACCTCCAGCAGGCCACAAATGTGCATGTGTCAGCATATGGTCTCACAAGGGCTCTGAGAGATCTCATCTCGGTACCTATGGCAGTCAGGCTACCTCTGGCGAGCACATGGAGGGCTGTGCGGCCCCACAAAGAAATGCCACCCCACACCATGACTGACGCCACCGCCAAACCGGTCATGCTGGAGGATGTTGCAGGCAGCAGAACGTTCTCCACGGCGTCTCCAGACTCTGTCACGTCTGTCACATGTGCTCATGTGCTCAGTGTGAACCTGCTTTCATCTTGTGAAGAGCACAGGGCGCCAGTGGCAAATTTGCAAATCCCAAACGTCCTGCACGCTGTTGGGCTGTAAGCACAACCCCCACCTGTGGACGTCGGGCCCTCATACCACCCTCATGGAGTCTGTTTCTGACCGTTTGAGCAGACACATGCACATTTGTGGCCTGCTGGAGGTCATTTTGCAGGGCTCTGGCAGTGCTCCTCCTTGCAGAAAGGCGGGAGGTAGCGGTCCTGCTGCTGGGTTGTTGCCCTCCTATGGCCTCCTCCACGTCTCCTGATGTACTGGCCTGTCTTCTGGTAGCGCCTCCATGCTCTGGACACTACGCTGACAGACACAGCAAACCTTCTTGCCACAGCTCGCATTGATGTGCCATCCTGGATGAGCTGCACTACCTGAGCCACTTGTGTGGGTTGTAGACTCCTCTCATGCTACCACTAGAGTGAAAGCACCGCCAGCATTCAAAAGTGACCAAAACATCAGCCAGGGAAGCATAGGAACTGAGAAGTGGTTGCTGTGGTCACCACCTGCAGAATCACTCCTTTATTGGGGGTGTGCTTGCTAATTGCCTATAATTTCCACCTTTTGTCTATTCCATTTGCACAACAGCATGTGAAATGTATTGTGCATTCTAAGGTGTTGTTCTAAGTGGACAGTTTGATTTCACAGAAGTGTGATTGACTTGGAGTTACATTGTGTTGTTTAAGTGTTCCCTTTATTTTTTTGAGCAGTGTAGTTATGTTAATACACCAGCCTGCCGTTGTACAGTATGTATAGCTCTGTTAAGGTCAATAAAGATCTGCATTATTGTGTTTGTCACACGTATGCTGTTGTAGGAATAGGTAATTACTTCAAAATACAGTATTCACGCCCCTTGACTTTTTCCACATTTTGTTGTTTTACAGCCTGAATTTAAAATGGATTCAATTGCGATTAAAAAAAAGTATTATTATCACTGACCTACACACAAAACCCCATAATATCAAAGTGGAATTATGTCATACAAATGAAAACCTGAAGTGTCTTGAGTCAATAAGTATTAAACCCCTTTATGGCGACCCTAAATAAGTAAAGATTTGCTTAAACTAGTCACATAATGGGCCTCCCGAGTGGTGCAGTGGTCTAGCTGTGCCGCTAGAGATTCTGGGTTCGAGTCCAGGCTCTGTCTCCGCGACCGGGAGACCCATGGGGCGGTGCACAATTGGCCCAGCGTCGTCCGGGTTAGGGGAGGGTTTGGCCGGCCGGGATGTCCTTGTCCCATCGCGCACTAGCGACTCCTGTGGACTGGGCGCAGTGCACGCTGACACGTTCGCCAGATGTACTGTGTTTCCTCCGGGCAAATTGGTGCGGCTGGCCTCCTGTGGGCTGGGCGCAGTGCACGCTGACACGTTCGCCAGATGTACTGTGTTTCCTCCGGGCAAATTGGTGCGGCTGGCTTCCGGGTTAAGTGTGCATTGTGTCAAGAAGCAGTGCGGTTGGGTTGTGTTTCGGAGGACGCACGGCTCTCGACCTTCGCCTCTCCCGAGTCCGTACGGGAGTTGCACCGATGAGACCAGACTGTAACTACCAATTAGATAGATACCACGAAATTGGGGAGGAAAAAGGGCAATTTTCTTTTTTCAACTGGTCACATAATAAGTTGCCAGTACTCTGTGTGCAATAATACTGTTTAACATGACTTTTGAATGACTACCTCTTCTCTGCTGTACCCCACAAAACAGTTATCTGTAAGATCCCTCAGTTGAGCAGTGAATTTCAACCACAAAGACCAGGTAGGTTTTCCAATGCCTTGTAAAGAAGCAGACATTGAAATTCCCTTTGAACATGGTGGTTATATTGTTACACTTTGGATGGTGTATCAATACACCCAGTCACTGCAAAGATACAGGCGTCCTTCCTAACTCAGTTGCCGTAGAGGGGGTACACCAAATAAAAATGTGATAAACATTTATAAAAAATGAAACAATTAAAAAAATATATTATTCACATTTTCAAACACTCCATTTATATTTTCCAATGGGGCTATACATTTGGGTGAGGTATTTTTCTTGCCTGAGTAGCCTCGTTCCACTGCCAAAAATAAAATGTGTTAAATAAAATTTAACAACACAATGTCAAATACAGGTAGCCTAGTCAAATAATTAACATCCACTCACATTAACCGTTACTCTCTCGCGGGAATTCCACTAACGGTCCGTATGTAGCCAAACGTAGCTACTGCTCATGTTGGTATCTGTACTGATGGCGCAAAAGCCATGATGGGGAGATATAGTGGAGTGGTAACGCGCGTGCAAGCAGTTGCTCCCGACGCCACTTYGGTACACTGCAGCATCCACCGAGAGGCTCTTGCTGCCAAGGGAATGCCTGACAGCTTGAAAGACGTTTTGGACACTACAGTGTAAATGGTTGACTTTGTTAAAGCAAGGCCCCTGAACTCTCGTGTATTTTCTGCACTATGCAATGATATGGGCAGCGATCATGTAACGATTTTACAACATACAGAAGTGCGCTGGTTATCAAAGGGAAAAGTATTGACACGTTTTTTTGAATTGAGAGACGAGCTTAAAGTTTTCTTTACTGACCATAATTTTCACTTGTCTGACCGCTTGCATGATGACGAGTTTCTCACACGACTGGCCTATCTGGGTGATATTTTTTCTCGCCTGAATGATCTGAGTCTAGGATTACAGGGACTCTTCGCAACTATATTCAATGTGCAGGACAAAATTGAGGCTATGATTAAGAAGTTGGAGCTTTTCTCTGTCGGCATTAACAAGGACAACACACAGGTCTTTCCATCATTTGTATGATTTTTGTGTGCAAATGAACTCAAGCTTACGGACAATGTCAAATGTGCTATAGCGAAGCACCTCAGTGAGTTGGGTGCGCAATTACGCAGGTACTTTCCCGATACGGATGACACAAACAACTGGATTCGTTATCCCTTTCATGTCCTGCCTCCAGTCCACTTACCGATATCTGAATAAGAGAGCCTCATCGAAATTGCAACAAGCGGTTCTGTGAAAATTMAATTTKATCAGAAGCCACTGCCAGATATATGGATTGGGCTGCGCTCAGAGTATCCTGCCTTGGCAAATCGCGCTGTTAAGACACTGATGCCCTTTGCAACCACGTAAATAATGTGAGAGGGGATTCTCGGCCCTCACTAGCATGAAAACTAAATACAGGCACAGACTGTGTGGAAAATGATTTAAGACTGAGACTCTCTCCAATACAACTCAACATTSCAGAGTTATGTGCATCCTTTCAAGCACACCRTTCTCATTAACCTGTGGTGAGTTATTCACAATTTTAGATTAACAAATAAGGTTTTATATGTAAGATGGTTAAATAAAGAGCAACATTTTTTATTATTATTATTATTTTTGCCCTGGTCCTATAAGAGCTCTTTGTCACTTCCCACGAGCCGGGTTGTGACAAAAACTCACACTCATTCTTGTTTAATAAATGTATCGTATAGTGTGTGTGTGGCAGACTTATTATGATGGCAAAAACCAACATTTGAGAGTGCTCTGACCCTGGTGTTAGAGGGGGTACACAGCTGGAGGTTGAATGTTTGAAGGGGTACGGGACTATAAAAAGTTTGGGAACCACTGCCGTAGAGGAAGTAAACCGCTCAGGGATTTCACCATGAGGCCAATGGTGACTTTAAAAAATAATTTACCTCCATTTTCTCCCCCATTTCGTGATAGTCAATTGCGATCCAATTACGATATTTTCTCATCGCTGCAACTCCCCAACTGGCTTGGGAGAAGCGAAGGTTGAGTCATGCGTCCTCCGAAACATGACCCGCCAAACCGCGCTTTTTAACACCCGCCCGCTTAACCCGGAAGCCAGTAGCACCAACGTGTGGAGGAAACACCTTTCAACTGACAACCGAATTTAGCCTCTTGTGATTTTAGTTAAACTCATATGATTATTTGGGATAGCTGAAGTACCATTGTCTGCATTCTGGATCACCACTCGTTAATTAATCATCMCCCCTGTTCACACCATCTTGTTCCCCCCTTGATGTAACAGCTCGACAAGCCCTCTGATGTCTGAGGAGGTACTGTAATTGAAGGGGTTCATACTGATGCTCAGAAGTCACTCTCGTCTGGACATCCCTTCAATATTTATTAACCTGTGTTTTTCCAATAGTCCTTGAAGTCTACTTGACAACTCTTGTTAAGCCCCTCTTACTTTAATGAGGGGAACCTACATTTTTCTGGCAGAACTACCATGCGGCCTCTTGTCAATGGCAATTACAGCTCTGGAACCCTGCTTGTCCTACTTGCTCTGTCTTTGGGAGTGGCTTGGGAATCCTGTGATCAGAGACTCCATCTTCTGTGTTTTAATTGGGAGTTTGGAAGTCCCGCCTAGAGATGCAGGCCTCTGTGAGTCAGTAACTCTAGTAACAGATGCCACCTCACCATAGGTGTTGATTAATTGCATGGAAAAGCTCTCTGACCCTTCATACAGCTTTGTGGTTTTACAACAAGGAACCAAAGTAGGCCTACAAAGTAACTTGCAGTATACAGTTTGCTGTCTCCATTTAATCTATCGACAAAAAAAGCCCAATTTAATAATGGAATCTATTTTGACGTGGGCTTACCTCTCACTGGTGCTCTAATGTTGATTTGTATGGAGCCTAATTGATTCATTAAGCTGTTTGTATGCGACGCTAAATTCACTGAGATCAATCAGAGGCGTGTTAAACCTTCTATTCTTCCTTTTCATAATAAGAGATGGAGAGAGATACTAATTACTAAGTTGTGTGCCCTGAGCACAAGGGAAAGGTTATTTAGAGAGATGCTTTCTCTGATGTCTGATAAATGTCATGCAAAAATWGATTTTCCTTGATACTGCTAGAATGTATTATGTATATATTTGGGCAAAAGCCTCCTATTAGAGGACAACAGGGTTGTCACGTTTGTCGTATGGAGGAAGAGAGAAGGACCAAGGCGCAGCGTGATATAAATACATTCTTCTTATTTATTTACTGAAACGAAGAACACTAAACACACTATCAAAATAACAAACAAACGCAACGCTATACAATGAATAAGTGCAGACACAGGCAACTTACACATAGACAATAACCCACGAAATACCCAACGGAATATGGCTGCCTAAATATGGTTCCCAATCAGAGACAACAATAAACAGCTGCCTCTAATTGAGAACCAATCTAGGCAACCATAGACATACAAACACCTAGACAAGTCAAACACCCCATAAACATACAAAACCCCTAGACAAGACAAAACACATACATCCCCCATGTCACACCCTGACCTAACCAAAATAATAAAGAAAACAAAGATAACTAAGGTCAGGGCGTGACAAGGGTGCTATAATCATTTGTATTATTTTTTATGTTAACGGAATAGCTGAATACATGTTGTAAAGCATTTAATTGGGAAAGACTCTGACTATTAGGCAGTGTTGGGCCAAGTATTAGAGAGGAGTACAAAGAGATGTGGTGGCTGCAAAGCCTTGGTCATGAGAATATTAATTATAATTGTGTGAACTTCTATGATCAGTAGCCTAGGCTAGGATGTGATACTTTGAGAGTGAGACCACATGAATTAGGCCATTATAATTAATTATATTAGTGCCAGAGAAGGATTAATGCACAGCATTTAAGGTTTAAGACATGAAGTAGATATTACTGCAGCCTTCTCAATCATTATCATGAAATTGTGGGGAAACAAATAGATTACATACTATTCGCTAGTTACATTAGCCAAAAATGCTCAATGAGCCTCTTCACMMTGGGTCAACAGTTTGTTGATATGAGAAAACTTGTGAATAAATGTTGGAAATAATACAAATAGAATCTCCAGTTACTGAACAATGCTTTGTTAATGGATTTAGTACCATCTGGCTGTGCTCAACTTACGAGAGGACCACAGTGGAAATAAGCCTGCAGGCTTTATTATGTATCCCAGATCATTTGATGTAGGCCTATTCACTGTTGGGCTGTAACAGACTTCTATGTACATTTAACGATCAAATAAAAATATAAAAACATGGGGTAACCAACAGTGGTCCAATTGGAAAGCCAGTAGGATGCTAGTTGTATTTAAAACAACAATCTGTAAGAAAGAATGACAAAATATAACTATTTTAAAATAGATTGTGTTCGTAAAATGTATACAGTATGTAAAAGCTGGAAGTCAAAGTCTAAGTGTTGTTGTTCATTAGTTTACTTCAATTATGGGAGGGGTGGTAGGGTTAGTGGAAAATAATATAGGAAAAACATATATATATATATATACACTACCGTTAAAAAGTTTGGGGTCACTAACAAATGTCCATGTTTTTGAAAGAAAAGCAATTTTTTTGTCCATTAAAATAACATCAAATTTATCAGAAATACAGTGTAGACATTGTTAATGCTGTAAATGACTATTGTAGCTGGAAACAACAGCTGATTTTTTAAATGGAATATCTACATAGGCGTACAGAGGTCCATTATCAGCAACCATCACTCCTGTGTTCCAATGGCACATTGTGTTAGCTAATCCAAGTTTATCATTTTGAAAGGCTAATTGATCATTAGAAAACCCTTTTGCAATTATGTTAGCACAGCTGAAAACTGTTGTTCTGATTAAAGAAGCAATAAAACTGGCCTTCTTTAGACTAGTTGAATATCTGCATTTGTGGGTTTGATTACAGGCTCAAAATGTCCAGAAACAAAGAACTTTCTTCTGAAACTCGTCAGTATATTCTTGCTCTGAGAAATTAAGGCTATTCCATGCGAGAAATTGCCAAGAAACTGAAGATCTCGTACAATGCTGTGTACTACTCCCTTCACAGAACAGTGCAAACTGGCCCTAACCAGAATAGAAAGAGTGGGAGGCCCCGGTGCAAAACTGAGCAAGAGGACAAGTACATTAGAGTGTCTAGTTTGAGAAACAGGCGCCGCATAAGTCATCAACTGGCAGCTTCATTAAATAATACCCGCAAAACACCAGTCTCAACGTCAACAGTGAAGAGGCGACTCCGGGATGATGGCCTCCTAGGCAGAGTTGCAAAGAAAAAGCCATATCTCAGACTGGCCAATAAAAAGAAAAGATTAAGATGGGTAAAAGAACACAGACACTGGACAGAGGAAGATTGGAAAAAAGTGTTATGGACAGACAAATCTAAGTTTGAGGTGTTTGGATCACAAAGAAGAACATTCGTGAGATGCAGAAAAAATGAAAAGATGCTGGAGGAGTGCTTGACGCCATCTGTCAAGCATGGTGGAGGCAATGTGATGATCTGGGGGTGCTTTGATGCTGGTAAAGTGGGAGATTTGTAAAGGGTAAAAGGGATCTTGAAGAAGGAAGACTACCACTCCATTTTGCAATGCCATGCCATACCCTGTGGACGGCACTTAATTGGAGCCAATTTCATCCTACAACAGGGCAATGACCCAAAGCACAGCTCCAAACTATGCAAGAACCATTTAGGGAAGAAGCAGTCAGCTGGTATTCTGTCTATATTGGAGTGCCCAGCACAGTCACCGGATCTCAACCCTATTGAGCTGTTCTGGGAGCAGCTTGACCGTATGGTACGTAACAAGTGCCCATCAAGCCAATCCAADTTGTGGGAGGTGCTTCAGGAAGCATGGGGMGAAATCTCTTCAGATTACCTCAACAAATTGACAACTAYAATACCAAAGGTCTGCAAGGCTGTACTTGCTGCAAATTGAGGATTCTTTGACGAAAGCAAAGTTTGAAGGACACTATTTTTTTCAATTAAAAATCATTATTTATAACCTTGTCAACGTCTTGACTATATTTGCTATTCATTTGGCAACTCATTTCATGTATGTTTTCATGGAAAACAAGGACATTTCTAAGTGACCCCAAACTTTTGAACGGTAGTATATATACATACACACATACATACATACAGTTGAAGTCGGATGTTTACATACACTTAGGTTGGAATCATTAAAACTAGTTTTTCAACCACTCCACAAATTTCTTGTTAACAAACTGTAGTTTTGGCAAGTCGTTTAGGACATCTACTTAAACAGGTTGGAAAATTCCAGAAAATTATGTAATGGCTTTAGAAGCTTGCTAATTGACATTATTTGAGTCAATTGGAGGTGTAACTGTGGATGTATTTCAAGGCCTACKTTCAAACTCAGTGCCTCTTTGCTTGACATCATGGGAAKATCTAAAGAAATCAGCCAAGACCTCAGAAAAAACATTGTAGACCTCCACAAGTCTGGTTCATCCTTGGGAGCAATTTCCAAATGCCTGAAGGTACCACATTCATCTGTACAAACAATAGTACGCAAGTATAAACACCATGGGACCACGCAGCCGTCATACCGCTCAGGAAGGAGGCGCGTTCTGTCTCCTAGAGATGAACGTACCTTGGTGCGAAAAGTGCAAATCAATCGCAGAACAACAGCAAAGGACCTTGTGAAGATGCTGGAGGAAACAGGACAAAAGTATCTATATCCACAGTAAAACGAGTCCTATATCGACATAACCTGAAAGGCAGCTCAGCAAGCAAGAAGCCACTGCTCCAAACTGCCATAAAAAAAGCCAGACTACGGTTTGCAACTGCACATGGGGACAAAGATCGTACTTTTTGGAGAAATGTCCTCTGGTCTGATGAAACAAAAATAGAACTGTTTAGCCATAATGACCATCGTTATGTGGAGGAAAAATGGGGATGCTTGCAAGCCGAAGAACACCATCCCAACCGTGAAGCACGGGGGTGCAGCATCATGTTGTGGTGGTGCTTTGCTGCAGGAGGGACTGGTGCACTTCACAAAGTAGATGGCATCATGAGGCAGGAAAATTATGTGGATATATTGAAGCAACATCTCAAGACATCAGCAGGAAGTTAAAGCTTGGTTGTAAATGGGTCTTCCAATTGGACAATGAACCCAAGACACTTTCAAAGTTGTGGCAAAATGGCTTAAGGACAACAAAGTCAAGGTATTGGAGTGGCCATCACAAATCCCTGACCGCAATCCTATAGAACATTTGTGTGCATAACTGAAAAAGTGTGTGCGAGCAAGGAGGCCTACAAACCTGACTCAGTAACACCAGCTCTGTCAGGAGAATGGGCCAAAAATTCACCCAACTTATTGTGGGAAGCTTGTGGAAGGCTACCCAAAATGTTTGAGCCAAGTTAAACAATTTAAAGGCAATGCTACCAAATACTAATGTATGTAAACTTCTGACCCATTGGGAATGTGATGAAAGAAATAAAAGCTGAAATAAATCCTTCTCTCTAKTATTATTCTGACATTTCACATTCCTAAAATAAGTGGTGATCCTAACTGACCTAAAACAGGGAATTTTTACTAGGATTAAATGTCAGGGATTGTGAAAAACTGAATTTAAATGTATTTGGCTAAAGTGTATGTAAACTTCCGATTTCAACTGTACATACGTACATACATATTTTTAAGTTGTTTGTGTGTGTATGTATGTATGTATGTATATAAATATGTATGTGTGCTTATATACAAAGTACCAGTCAAGAATTTGGACACACCTACTCATTCCAGGGTTTTTCTTTATTTTTACTATATTCTACATTGTAGAATAATAGGGAAGACATCAAAACTATGAAATAACACATATGGAATCATGTCGTAACCAAAAAAATCACAACATATTTTATATTTGAGATTCTTRAAATAGTCACCCTTTGCCTTGATGACAGCTTTGCACACTCTTGACATTCTCTTCATGAAGCCGTCTTCATGAGGTCGTCACCTGGAATGCATTTCAATTAACAGCTGTGCCTTAAAAGTTAATTTGTGGAATTTCTTTCTTAATGCGTTGAGCCTATCAGTTCTGTTGTGACAAGGTAGGGGGGTATAAGATAGCCCTATTTGGTAAAATACCAAGTCCATATTATGGAAAGAACAGCTCAAATAAGCAAAGAGAAACAACAGTCCATCATTACTTTAAGACATGAAGGTCAGTCAGAAAGTCCAGAATCCAGAAAGTCGCAAAAACCATCAAGGGATATGATGAAACTGGCTCTCATGAGGACTACCACAGGAATGGAAGACCCAGAGTTACCTCTGCTGCAGAGGATAAGTTCATTGGAGTTACCAGCCTCAGACATTGCAGCCCAATTAAATGCTTCACAGAGTTCAAGTAACAGGCACATCTCAACATCAACTGTTCAGAGGAGACTGTGTGAATCAGGCATTCATGGTCAAATTGCTGCAAAGAAACCACTACTAATGGACACCAATAAGAAGAGACTTGCTTGGGCCAAGAAACACGATCAATGGACATTAGACTGGTGGAAATTTGTCCTTTGGTCTGGAGTCCAAATTGGAGATGTTTGGTTCCAAACGCCATGTCTTTCTGTGAACGGACGATCTCCGCATTTGTATTTCCCACCGTGAAGCATGGAGCAGGAGGTGTTATGGTGTGGGGGTGCTTTGTTGGTGACACTGTCTGTGATTTATTTAGAATTCAAGGCACACGTAACCAGCATGGCAACCACAGCATTTTGCAGCGATACGCCATCCCATCTGGTTTGGGCTTAGTGGGACTATAACTTGTTTTTCAACAGGACAATGACGCAACCCCTGTCTTTGCTTTGTCACTATGGTGTATTGTGTGTAGATTGATGAGGAGAAAAAAACGAATGTAATTAATTTTAGAATAAGGCTGTAACATAACAAAATGTGGAAAAAGTAAAGGGTTCTGAATACTTTCCGAAGGTACTGTATTTACCAAAAAATATATGGGGGATTGGAAATGATCTATCTGCAATCTACAATCTATCTGCAATATAAAAGCTGATCTACCCCCTAAATATATATATACAGCTCTGGAAAAAAATAAGAAATCACTGCAAAATGATCAGTTTCCCTGGTTTTACTATTTATAGGTATGTGTTTGGGTAAAATTAACATTTTTGTTTTATTCTATAAACTACTGACAACATTTTTCCCAAATAAAAATATTGTCATTTAGAGCATTTATTTGCAGAAAATGACAATTGGAAAATAAGTTCATATTCATTTTTAAACAACACAATACTAATGTTTTAACTTGGGAAGAGTTCAGAAATCAATATTTGGTGGAATAACCCTGATTTTCAATCACAGCTTTCATGCGTCTTGGCATGGCGCTCAGTGGTGAAGCTGAGGCAGGCTGTAATGTATGCAGMAGGAAGCAGTGGAGATCGAGAGAGAGGTTAGTACAGTGGTTCCTAAATGTGGGGTCCTCTGAGAAAATCTGTACTAATTTTATCAAACAAGTTAGGGACTTTAAATWWAAWAAAAWAAAWATATATATACAGCTCCACATGTCCCATCTTCCATATAGGCCTTGGCTACATCAAATGCAATTAGGCTACAGTTAAAAACAATTAATATGTTTGGTTGTTGCTGATGCTATTTGTCAGTGTGAATAATTTATCATATTTCCCCCCTTTCAGGGGTATGACATTACAATTGTATGCCARTATAGCTAATAGGCTATGTGTTTGTAGATGACTGAGGTGCATGAACCAATAGCAGCCAAGGTGATAATGGCTGGGATAATTTTTCCATAATGGCTGCTGTTGCTGGTAGCAAGCATGAGGACGAAAATGGCAGTTTATTTAAACTAGCAGTCATTCAATCTTCCCGGTGTAACAGTTGGGATAATGAGCAATTCGGAGTACAACACATTTCTCATCCCCGGATTAAGGTACATTTTCTGAGRAATATTTCGTACCGTTCCGTGGTCTCTTAATATACACAGGAATGCTGTCCGACCCTATTGCAGCTGTAAGAAAGCTGGTCAGATCTGCTGGCTACCACCTCATCGACACTGACCATGAAGGTAGGCTCCGCCTAATCTGTTACACAAACTGCTGGATCGTTTTATAATCCACTGCGACAATGTTGCAAACGCTCAAATGATACATTCTCTGATAAATCGCTACAATATTGTAAACAATGTTTATTCTGTCAAATTCGAGAATGCATGGACAAGCGTCTCAAACCCCCATCACTCCTCCTTCGATGGTGTCTCCACGGAGTGTGATTGGATTAGAGACGGTTACCCTTTCCCCTCTAACCCGGTGATGTTGGCAGTTTCCTGCTCTCACTACTCGACTGCCGAAGCTGCACTGAACACAGCTCAGATACCGGACGCTTTAATCAAAGCAAAAGCCTATCAGACAATTATTTCACATTCAAACAGACAGCAATGCGAAGGAAATCGAGGATATTACTATGCTTTGCTGTCCTCTGGGTGCTTGGCATAGCATATTATTTKTATTCAGGAACAACGTTGYGTCGAAAGGTATGTTTCCCCGACTCTTTTCTGAGCTTATTGAAAATTCATTAGAGCTCGCTTCCACGAGAATTCAGTACATGTAATGGCTTCAAGATAAAAGCGAAGCATGTTGTGTAGATTTTTATCATGGTTATTTTGATAGTCTGCTAATATTATGGAACGCAAATTCCGAGTGTATACCGTTAAGAAATATATTGTTTCCATGATCAACTAGATTATTTTTTATTTGCTTAATAGGAATACAGATATTGCATGCTTTGAACGTTGTGCTGTCTGGTAGCTAATCGTAGCGTAGTCTGATTAATCAGGCTGTAATACACAATTCATTTGTATATACAGCCTGAAACTAATGCCTACAAAATCGTGTAAATGTTACTTACAAGCAAGAATGTTTTATACAATTTACATTTTTGACTTACTCCACGGGTTGTCTTTGCGGTTTGTCCTTAAGCTGCTCGAAATTTGAGACAAATTGTCCAAAGAAAAGTATTGTTTACCCGACTTMTCAGAGAGCCGGTAGGCTGTATGGTTCGGGAACCGATATAAAATTAGTTTTTAATTAGATATTCGGTTTTCTTTAGTCAATAGGTATTGAACCAAGTATGCCATGAAAATTGTATATTTAAGCAATAACACCACATGGGGGGTGGTATATGGACAATATACCACGTCTAGGGGCTTTTCTTAGGCAACACACAACGCAGTGTCTGGATACAGCCCGTAGCCATGGTATATTGGCCATATACTACAACCCCCTGAGGTGCATTATTGCTATTATAGACTGGTTACCAAAGTAGGTAGAGCAGTAAAAAATAATAATGTTTTGTTATACCCGCAGTATACTGTCCGATATACCACGGCTGTCAGCCAATCAGCAGTCAGTGCTCAAACCGCCCAGTTTATAATTGATTTAAGGGAGAGTGGAGAACAATCCACACTTTTTTATTTTTGGGAATAGTGCATTTTTTAAAGGTTAAAATCTGAATCAAAAATGTACAATTCACTCAAAAAATGTGTTGATTGTCCTCCATCCTCCCCTGATTCAAGATATGCCGTTTTCATTGTCACGGCGTGCTTGGTTTATATGCTATTGACGAGAGAACTGAATATCCAATATAAAACTAATTTGACCTTGGAGCCAAACATATAACATACCTACTGATCTCTAAAAAGTCAGGTGAACCATACTTTCCTGTGGATATTTCGAGCATCTGAATAACAAACCACACAGACAACAGGTAGAGTAAGTTTTTAAATGTAATTTTATTCAACATTCTGGCTTGTAAGGAACAWTTACATAATGTTCCTTACAAGCCCGAATGGCATTAGCTTCAGGCCGTATATACCAATTAATCGGACTAATCGTAGCCTATCATTTTGATGTGTGATTGAATAGCTAGGCCATTGTAACCACTTTATCAAGAGCTGTGTTTAATGCACACACCACTTCCTTAATTCAACTATGACTGCTGCAATAGTTGAAGGAAGTAGCCTATATCGGCTACATTGTAACAAAATTTGCAAACCAAGGTTTGCCATTGTTTAAAACCCCTGCTTYTCTATGGTCATATGATTACAAGTGAGGAATAGGCTATTGCCTGTTGTTTATAACCTAAGTACTGTATAGCTKTCTCCCAAGCCTTTCACTCTTCTTTCTCTGTTACCGTTAATAAACAAAAATGACGAGGTCAAACATTTCACTTATTATTAAGCTGTGCATTCAGCAAATATATTAAAGTGGTTTATCATGTAACCAACCCCTGTGATAACACCTGTCCCCTTTATTGGGCCACTATTTGCTCTGATCTTGTCAGTGTGTGCTCTGTCATTTGGCACCTTTCATTTGACATTATGCTGATAGGTGGTGCAGCTAGATAAGGAACCTATTGACATTCTGATTTGATTAACAAAGACCCAGTCTCCACTAAAGGCAGTTATCAGTGAGTAGTTTCCAATTTCCCTGGCGAGTGCAAGGCAGAGGGATGCCTCAAGGCCAAATCACATCACAAGGAACTGCTCAGGAACGCCACCACTGTGCTAAGCTCCCACGTTGGACTCAAATAGGGGTGATGACAATGCTGCTGGTTTCCTGTCTGTGGGAAGGGGGCATCTGATGTCTGACTTTTGTTGTGGAGGGAGATGAGCCTGCAACAGAATTAGGGCTGGGAATTGCCAGGYACCTCACGATATTATCGCAGTATTTAGGTGCCGATATACGATATGTTTTACGATTCTATATGTTTAGCAATTTTATTGTGATTCAATGTTCCCAACATATTGCWCACCATATGTCTGCTGCAGAGAGACTATAGAACCATGAGAAAATTAGTTTTGATCAGTCATAMAAAAAAAATGCTGAAAACAAATTTGCTCCCGATTTTTAAAAAGAAGATGGAGGACAAGCTATGATGGAAAATTACTGGAATTTTGTTGCAGGTACAGCAAACTAGCACTATTGTCAAAACGGTACAATATATTGTCAAACATAATATCCCGGTATGTACAGTGCCTTCAGAAAGTAGTCATACCTCTTGACTTATGCCACATGTTGTGTTTGCCAATCTTGGTGTTCTCTGGCAAATGCCAAACGTCCTGCACGGTGTTGGGCTGTAAGCACAACCCCCACCTGTGGATGTCGGGCCCTCATACCACCCTCGTGGAGTCTGTTTCTGACCGTTTGAGCAGACACCTGCACATTTGTGGCCTGCTGGAGGTCATTTTGCAGGGCTCTGGCAGTGCTCCTCCTTGCACAAAGGCGGAGGTAGCGGTCCTGCTGCTGGGTTGTTGCCCTCTACGGCCTCCTCAGTCTCCCGATGTACTGGCCTGTCTCCTGGTAGCGCCTCCATGCTCTGGACACTACGCTGACAGACACAGCAAACCTTCTTGCCACAGCTCGCATTGATGTGCCATCCTGGATGAGCTGCACTACCTGAGCCACTTGTGTGGGTTGTAGACTCCGTCTCATGCTACCACTAGAGTGAAAGCACCGCCAGCTTCAAAAGTGACCAAAAACATCAGCCAGGAAGCATAGGAACTGAGAAGTGTCTGTGGTCACACCTGCAGAACCACTCCTTTATTGGGGGTGTCTTGCTAATTGCCTATAATTTCCACCTTTTGTCTATTCCATTTGCACAACAGCATGTGAAATGTATTGTCAATCAGTGTTGCTTCCTAAGTGGACAGTTTGATTGACTTGGAGTTACATAGTGTTGTTTAAGTGTTCCCTTTATTTTTTTGAGCAGTGTATATGGTATATATAATCTCACAAAGTGAGTACACCCCTCACATTTTTGTAAATTTGAGTATCTTTTCATGTGACAACACTGAAGAAATGACACTTTGCTACAATTTAAAGTAGTGAGTGTACAGCTTGTAATACAGTGTAAATTTGCTGTCGCCTCAAAATAAGGGGACAGCAAATTTACACTGCTGGAGCACGTGCTACGGTGGGTGCTGCTATGGTGACCAGTGAGCTGAGATAAGTCGGGGCTTTACCTAGCAAAAACTTGTAGATGACCTGGAGCCAGTGGGTTTGGCGACGAGTATGAAGCGAGGGCCAGCCAACGAGAGCGTACAGGTCGCAGTGGTGGGTAGTATATAGGGCTTTGTGACAAAACGGATGGCACTGTGATAGACTGCATCTAATTTGTTGAGTAGAGTGTTGGAGGCTATTTTGTAGATGACATCGTCGAGGATCGGTAGGATGGTCAGTTTACGAGGGTGTGTTTGGCAGCATGAGTGAAGTATGCTTTGTTGTGAAATAGGATGCCGATTCTAGATTTAATTTTGGATTGGAGATGCTTAATGTGAGTCTGGAAGGAGAATTTACAGTCTAGCAGACACCTAGAGTTGAAGTCGGAAGTTTACATACACCTTAGCCAACTAAATTTAAACTCAGTTTTTCATAATTCCTGACATTTAATCCACGTAAATATTCCCTGTCTTAGGTTAGTTAGGATCACCACTTTATTTTAAGAATGTGAAATGTCAAGATAATAGTAGAGAAGGATTTATTTAAGCTTTTATTTCTTTCATCACATTCCCAGTGGGTCATATACTCAATTAGTATTTGGTAGCATTGCCTTTAAATTGTTTAACTTGGGTCAAATGTTTTGGGCAGCCTTCCACAAGCTTCCCACAATGGTTGGGTGAATTGTGGCCCATTCCTCCTGACAGAGCTGATGTCAGGCCTCCTCAATCGCACACGCTTTTTCAGTTCTTCCCACAAAGTTTCTATAGTATTGAGGTCAGGGCTTTGTGTTAGCCACTCCAATACCATGCCTTTGTTGTCCTTAAGCCATTTTGTTTAACTTTGGAATTATGCTTGGGGTCATTGTCCAGTTGGAAGACCCATTTGCGACAAACTTTAATTTGTTGCTTCAATATATCCACATAATTTTCCTCCCTCATGATGCCATCTATTTTGTGAAGTGCACCAGTCCCTCCTGCAGCAAAGCACCCCCACAACATGATGCTGCACCCCCGTGCTTCACGGTTGGGATGGTGTTCTTCGGCTTGCAAGCCTCCCCCTTTTTCCCAAACATAACGATAGTCATTATGGCCAAACAGTTCTATTTCATCAGACAGAGGACATTTCTCCAAAAGTACGATCTTTGTCCCCATGTGCAGTTGCAAACCGTAGTCTGGCTTTTTTAATGGCGGTTTTGGAGTGGTGGCTTCTTCCTTGCTGAACGGCCTTTCAGGTTATGTCGACATAGGACTCGTTTCACTGTGGATATAGATACTTTTGTACTGTTTCCTCCAGCATCTTCACAAGTTCCTTTGCTGTTGTTCTGGATTGATTTGCACTTTTCACACCAAAGTACGTTCATCTCTATGAGAAAGAATGCGTCAATTTCCTGAGCAGTATGATGGCTGCGTGGTCCCATGGTGTTTTAACTTGCGTACCATTGTTTGTACAGATGAACGTGGTACCTTCAGGCGTTTGGAAATTGCTCCCAAGGATGAACCAGACTTGTGGAGGTCTACAATTTTTTTCTGAGGTCTTGGCTGATTTCTTTTGATTTTCCCATGATGTCAGTTTGACAGTTGGCCTTGAAATACATCCACAGATACACCTCCAAATGACTCAAATTATGTCAATTTGCCTATCAGAAGCTTCTAAAGCCATGACAACATTTCTGAATTTTTCCAAACTGTTTAAAGGCACAGCCAACTTAGCGTATGTTAACTTCTGACCCACTAAAATTGTGATACAGTGAATTATAAGTGAAAAAATCTGTCTGTAAACAATTGTTGGAAAAGTGACTTGTGTCATGCACAAAGTAGATGTCCTAACCGACTTGCCATAACTGTAGTTTGTTAACAAATCATTTGTGGAGTGGTTGAAAAATTAGTTTTAATGACTGCAACCTAAGTGTATGTCAACGTCAGACTTCAACTGTAGGTAGTTGTCTACATATTCAAGTCAGAACCCTCCAGAGTAGTGATGCTGGAAGGGCGGGCAGGTGCGGGCAGTGATCGGTTGAAGAGCATGAATTTAGTTTTACTTGCATTTAAGAGCAGTTGGAGGCCACGGAAGGAGAGTTGTATGCATTGAAGCTCGTCTGGAGGTTAGTTAACACAGTGTCCAACGAAGGGCCAGAAGTATACAGAATTGTGTCGTCTGCGTAGAGGTAAATCAGAGAATCACCAACAGCAGAGCGACATCATTGATGTATACAGAGAAAAGAGTCGGCCCGAGAATTGAACCCTGTTGCACCCCCATAGACTGCCAGAGGTCCGGACAACAGGCCCTCCGTTTTGATCTACTGAACTCTATCAGAGAAGTACTTGGTGAACCAGGCGAGGCAGTCATTTGCGAAACCAAGGCTGTTGAGTCTGCTGATGTGAATGTGGTGATTGAACGAGTCGAAAGCCTTGGCCAGGTCAATGAATACGGCTGCACAGTATTGGCTCTTATCGATGGCGGTTATGATATCGTTTAGGACCTTGAGCATGACTGAGGTGCACCCATGACCAGCTCGGAAACCAGATTGCATAATGGAGAAGGTACGGTGGGATTCGAAATGGTAGGTGTTCTGTTTGTTAACTTGGCTTTCGAAGGCCTTAGAAAGGCAGGGTAGGATAGATATAGGTCTGTAGCAGTTTTGGTCTAGAGTGTCTCCCCCTTTTGAAGAGGGCGATGACCACGGCAGCTTTCCGATCTTTGGGGATCTCGGACGATACGAAAGAGGTTGAAAAGGCTAGTAATAGGGGCTGCAACAATTTCGGCGGATAGTTATAGAGAGGGTTCAGATTGTCTAGCCCGGTTGATTTGTAGGGTCCAAAATTTGCAGCTCTTTCAGAACATCAGCTGTCTGGATTTGGGTGGAGGAGAAATGGGGGAGGCTTGGGTGAGTTGCAGGGCAGTTGACCAGGGTAGGGGTAGCCAGGTGGAAAGTATGGCCAGCCGTAGAAAAATGCTTATTGAAATTCTCAATTATAGTGGATTTATCGGTGGTGACAATGTTTCTTAGCCTCAGGGCAGTGGGCAGCTGGGAGGAGGTGCTCTTATTCTCCATGGACTTTACAGTGTCCCAGAACTTTTTTAAGTTTTGCTAAAGCTGCCTTAGCTTTCCTAACTGCCTTTGTATATTGGTTCCTAACTTCCCTGAAAAGTTGCATATCACGGGGGCTATTCATGCTATGCAGTATGCCACATGATGTTTTGTGCTGGTCAAGGGCAGTCAGGTCTGGAGTGAACCAAGGGCTATATCTGTTCCTGTTTCTATATTTTGAATGGGGCATGCTTATTTAAAATGGCGAGGAAGGCACTTTTAAAGAATAACCAGGCATCCTCTACTGACGGTATGAGGTCAATATCCTTCCAGGATACTCGGGCCAGGTCGATTAGAAAGGCCTGCTCGCTGAAGTGTTAGGGAACGTTTGACTGTGATGAGGGGTGGTCGTTTGACCGCAGACCCTTACTGATGCAGGCAATGAGGCAGTGATCGCTGAGATGTTGGTTGAAAACAGTGGAGGTGTATTTGAAGTAGAGGTCGACCGATTATGATTTTCAACACCGATTCCGATTTATTGGAGGACCAAAAAAAGCCGATACCGATTAATCGGCCCGATTTAAAAATAAAAATTATTTATTCATTTGTAATAATGACAATACAACAATACTGAATGAACACTTATTTTAACTTAATATAATACATCAATCAAATAAATTTAGCCAATCAAATAATGCAAAAACAAAGTGTTGGAGAAGAAAGTAAAAGTGCAATATGTGCCCTGTAAAAAAAGCTAACGTTTAAGTTCTTGCTCAGAACATGAGAACAACTGAAAGTGTGGTTCCTTTTAACATGAGTCTTCAATATTCACAGGTAAGAAGTTTTAGGTTGAGGTTATTATAGGACTATTTCTCTATATACCATTTGTATTTCATATACCTTTGACTATTGGATGTTCCAGTTTAGGTCACCTAACAGCACGAGCTCTGAAGATAGATGGGGGGCAATCAATTCACATATGGTGTCCAGGGCACAGCTGGGGGTAGAGGGTGGTCTATAGCAAGCGGCAACGATGAGAGACTTGTTTCTGGAAAGGTGGATTTTTAAAAGWAGAAGCTCAAACTGTATATTGTTTTTCTCACCCATCTACACACAATAACCCATAATGACAAAGTGAAACATGTTTTTAGAGATGTTTTCAAATGTATTGAAATATAATGCAGACATTTCTAATTTACTTAAGTATTCAACCCCCTGAGTCAATACATGTTAGAATACATGTTAGAATCACCTTTGGCAGGGATTACAGCTGTGAGTCTTTCTGGGTAAAAGGTGCTGGATGGTCAATCCGGCATCTGTGTTGCCGTGCAGCATTTACAGTGATACAGCCTCTGCAGAAGTCAGGGCATTCATACGTTTTGTGCTTCAAGGAAGTGAGTTTGTGTTTATACAAGACCTCTCGCACCCACCTACCTTCAACCAATCATGTCAATGCGGAGCTATACGGTGCCCTCCGCAATGTTACACAATCTGGGAGGCACACAGTGATGCGGTACGGAGCTCAATTTGGCCTCTGCATGCCTCCGGAGGCTCCGCAATTGCGTCACACCCTCCATATGGAGACTCCGACCACATGTCCAGATGAAGCATAAATTGGCTTTTAGTCACACCTTGATTGTGCAATATTTGCCCATTATTCTTTTAGAAATTCTACAAGCTTTGTCAAATTGGTTGTTGAGCATTACTAGACAATCATTTTCAGTTCTTGCCATAGATTTTAAAGTAGATTTAAGTCAAAACTGTAACTCGGCCACTCAGGAACATTCACTGTCTTCTTGGTAACCAACTAYTAGATTTGGCCTTGTGTTTTAGGTTATTGTCCTGCTGAAAGGTGAATTCATCTCCCAGTGTCTGGTGGAATGCAGACTGAACCAGGTTTTCCTCTAGGATATTGCCTGTGCTTAGCTCCATTAGTTTCTTTTTTTTATCGTGTAACTCCCCAGTCCTTAATGATTACAAGTATACCCATAACATAATGCAGCCACCACTATGGTTGAAAATATGGAGAGTGGTAGTAATGTGTTTGTATTTGGATTTGCCCAAACATAACACAAAAAATGGATTGCTTTGCCACATTTCTTGCAGTATTACTGTCTTGCATCCTGTTTGGAACATGTTTTGGATATGTTTTATTTTGTACAGGCTTCCTTCTTTTCTCTTTGTCAATTAATTTAGTATTTTGGAGTAACTACAATGTTGTTTAGGAGAAAACTATCACAGCCATTAAACTCTGTACTGTTTTAAGTCACCATTTACTCATGGTGAAATCCCTAAGCAGTTTCCTTCCTCTCCAGCAACTCAAATCAAATCAAATTTTTTTTGTCACATGGTTAGCAGATGTTAATGCGAGCGTAGCGAAATGCTTGTGCCTTCTAGTTCCGACAATCAGTAATAACCAATCTAACCTAACAATTTCACAACAACTACCTTATTTATACACACAAGTGTAAAGGATAAAGAATATGTACATAAAGATATATGAATGAGTGATGGTACAGAACGGCATAGGCAAGATGCAGTAGATGGTATAGAGTACAGTCTATACATATGAGATGAGTAATGTAGGGTATGTAAACATAAAGTGGCATAGTTAAAGTGGCTAGTGATACATGTATTACATAAAGATGGCAAGATGCAGTAGATGATATAGAGTACAGTATAAACATATACATATGAGATGAGTAATGTAGGGTATGTAACATTATATTATATTAAGTGGCATTGTTTAAAGTGGCTGGTGATACATTTTACATAATTTCCATCAATTCCCATTATTAAAGTGGCTGGAGTTGAGTCAGTATGTTGGCAGCGGCCACTAAATGTTAGTGGTGGCTGTTTAACAGTCTGATGGCCTTGAGATAGAAGCTGTTTTTCAGTCTCTCGTCCCTGCTTTGATGCACCTGTACTGACCTCGCCTTCTGGATGATAGCGGGTGTGACAGGCAGTGGCTCGGGTGGTTGTTGTCCTTGATGATCTTTATGGCCTTCCTGTGATATCGGGTGGTGTAGATGTCCTGGAGGGCAGGTAGTTTGCCCCCGGTGATGCGTTGTGCAGACCTCACTACCCTCTGGAGAGCCTTACGGTTGTGGGCGGAGCAGTTGCCATACCAGGCGATGATACAGCCCGGCAGGATGCTCTCTGATGTCGTCTGTAGAAGTTTGTGAGTGCTTTTGGTGACAAGCCGAATTTCTTCAGCCTCCTGAGGTTGAAGAGGCGCTGCCTGCGCTTCTTCACAACGCTGTCTGTGTGGGTGGACCAATTCAGTTTGTCCGTGATGTGTACACCGAGGAACTTAAAACTTTCCACCTTCTCACTACTGTCCCGTCGATGTGGATAGGGGGGTGCTCCCTCTGCTGTTTCCTGAAGTCCACGTTCATCTCCTTTGTTTTGTTGACGTTGAGTGTGAGGTTATTTTCCTGACACCACACTCCGAGGGCCCTCACCTCCTCCCTGTAGGCCGTCTCGTCGTTGTTGGTAATCAAGCGTACCACTGTAGTGTCGTCCGCAAACTTGATGATTGAGTTGGAGGCGTGCATGGCCACGCAGTGTGGGTGAACAGGGAGTACAGGAGAGGGCTCAGAACGCACCCTTGTGGGCCCCAGTGTTGAGGATCAGCGGGGTGGAGTTAGGAAGACACCTATATCTTTGTAGTGACTGGGTGTATTGATACACCATCCAAAGTGTAATAAGACTTCACAATGCTCAAAGGGATATTCATTGTCTGCTATTTTTATTTTTACCCGTCTACCAATAAGTGCCGTTCTTTGCGAGGCATTGGAAAACCTTCCTGGTCTTTGTGGTTGAATCTGTGTTTGTAATTCACTGCTTGACTGAGGGACCTTACAGAAAATTGTATGCGTGGGGTACAGAAATGAGGTAGTCATTTAAAATCATGTTAGACACTATTATTGCACACAGAGTAAGTCCATGCAACTTATTATGGCACTTGTTTAGCAAATTATTACTCCTAAACTTATTCTTATTTTTTTTCTAAATATTTGGAAAAACATTATTCCACATTGTCGTTATGGGGTTTTGTGTCTAGGCCAGTGACAATATTATTTTATTTTTATTTTTATAGAACATTGAAATTCAGGCTGTAACACAAATGTAGAAAAAGTCAACGGGTGTGAATACTTTCTGAATGCACTGTAACTATCAGTTTTTTTCCCCTCATCACTAAATAGAATACACTTTTATTGTAGTTCTATCCATATGTTAGCAATAGCCTGTATATCTCTACAATTAGTCAGAGGGATCCAGTCTATCTGAGGTGTCTGTCTGTGATTTGGGAAGGTGAAGATTTTGCTTTGCAGGAGAGCAGCAGTAAAAGGTGCCCACAGTAGCAGAGAGCCAAACACCATTATGCTCCCTCTTGTCCTGTGACTCCTGCTACTGCAGACTGGATCCCTCTGCTGTTTCGGGCTGTCGACAGGCTCCTGCAGACTGGATCCCTCTGCTGTTTTGGGCTATCGACAGGCTCCTGCAGACTGGATCCCTCTGCTGTTTCGGGCTATCGACATGCTCCTGCAGACTGGATCCCTCTGCTGTTTCGGGCTATCGACATGCTCCTGCAGACTGGATCCCTCTGCTGTTTTGGACTATTGAAAGTTCCCTTTACTGCTGCTCCTGTAGTACTCCAATTTTAGCTAGAATGTATTTATATCCTTATGGCACTTAAACATGTTTTCAATTGAATGAATCACATGAAGAATGCTTTTTTTCTGAGAAAGTCTGCATCTTAGTTTGAATCGTGTGATATGGAATATACAGAAGATGTTTAGGCTTCTATCTGTATGACCGCTCAAGAGGCCTCTTTAACCATTGAAATTGAATTTTATTTATTGCTCMCCACCTAGGAAATTCTAGTTTACAGACCTACATTTTACACAAACCAACAAACGTCACCCAGACATTTACAGTTCCAAACCTACAGTTTCACTGTGAAGACGCCAGAGAGTGGCTGCCTTGAACTGAGGAAACTATACTCTGAGAGGCCTAAAATGAGGCGTATGTAGTCATGGCAGGTTTGAGATCCTCAATGTAAGCAGCCAGGTCAGATGATTAATGCTTTCCCCAACCTCCCACTTGATTGTATTGGGAGCTGCTGCGGCTTGGTGAGAATGCACTCACTGGACCTGTATGGTAACCAGATTGTCAGCTTTTATCTCTTGCTCCAAAGGGTTTGATCCGATTTCCGCTCTGCAACACAATTATTGACAAACTGATAGTTCTGCTTTTGCTCAGCGGCCAACAGTGTAGTTGCGCCCACTAGTGTAAAGAAAGGCCATGCTGTGCTTCCTCAGCTTTTTAAGTCAAAGGTCTTTTTGGAATTGATTAATTTGCAAGTATTAAGAAATGTAAATGAGGAAGTGCGTTTGAAGAAATGGTAGAGAATATCTCAATGTGTACGCGTACACACAGCAGCATTCTAGAATATTGGACCGTAGGCTTTCATACTTTTCTCAGCGCAGCTCATGCAATTTCTCCATCTGTCAATACATTGAAATGAAAAGAGGACTCATACCAGAGTCACGTTGGTTTGGTATGGTGGGGAGGTGCGCGTTCGAGTTGTGCATCCCTGTCCCCAGCGGATGGTGGTCTCAGAACCGCGTAGCTATGTCACAAAGTGACACTGGACTATCATATCTCAGGACTATGATTTACGCTTGACAGAGAGCATCATAACTGATCATCTTKAGGTTACATTTTTGAACAGGCTACTGGATGTTTGATTTGCTAGAGTAATTGTTGTGATGACAATGATTTTCACATTTGATTCTAATATTTCAGTGTTCCTTGTCACTTTGGCATTGAATACAGTGCATTCGGGAAAGTACTCAGACCCCTTGATTTCCCCCCACATTTTGCCACGTTACAGCCGTATTCTAAAATGGATTAAATTGTTTTTRCCCCCTCATCAATCTACACACAATACCCCATAATGCCAAAGGAAAAAAACAGGTTTTCAGATTTTTTGCAAAAAAATACAAAATAAAATGGAAATATAGGTCAGGCCCTATTGGTCACGTGCATACGATGCATAAAGTGCATTTGGGAAGTATTCAGACCCCTTGAATTTTACCCACATTTTGTTATGTTACAGCCTTATTAAAAAATGTATTTAAAAAAATGTTTGCCCTCATCAATTTTCCCCTAATGACAAAGCAAAAACAGGTTTTTAGACATTTTTGAAAATGACATACATTTGCATAAGTATTCAGACCCTTTACTCAGTACTTTGTTGAAGCACCTTTGGCATCAAATACAGCCTCAAGTCTTCGTGGGTATGACGCTACAAGCTTGGCACACCTGTATTTGGGGAGGTTCTCCCATTCTTCTCTGCTCATCCTCTCAAGCTCTGTCAGGTTGGACAGGGAGCGTCGCTGCACAGCTATTTTCAGGT
Source organism: Salvelinus sp. IW2-2015 (assembly GCF_002910315.2). Classification (NCBI taxonomy): domain Eukaryota; kingdom Metazoa; phylum Chordata; class Actinopteri; order Salmoniformes; family Salmonidae; genus Salvelinus; species Salvelinus sp. IW2-2015. Next base: position 44,772,114 of record NC_036848.1, read on the forward strand.
CTCTCCAGAGGTGTTCGATCGGGTTAAAGCCTGGGCTCTGGCTGGGACACTCAAGGACATTGAGACTTGTCCCGCAGCCACTCCTGTGTTGTCTTGGCTGTATGTTTAGGGTTTTGTCCTGTTGGAAGGTGAACCTTCGTCCCCCAGTCTGAGGTTCTAGAGCAGGTTTTCACCAAGGATCTCTCTGTACTTTGCCCCATTCATCTTTCCCTCGATCCTGACTGGTCTCCCAGTCCCTGCCGCTGAAAAAAATCCCCACAGCATGATGCTGCCACTATGCTTCACCTTAGGGATGGTGCCAGAATCTTTCCAGACATGACACTTGGCATTGAACTCTTTGAGCCTGAATCTTGGTTTCATCAAACCAGAGAATCTTGTTTCTCATGATCTGAGACATGCTTTTTGGTCAACTCCAAGTGGGCTGTCGTGCCTTTAAAAAAAAATAAAGGCCTGATTTGTGGAGAGTTGCAGAGATGGTTGGGATTCTGGAAGGTTCTCCCATCTCCACAGAGGAACTCTGGATCTCCTTCAGAGTGACCATCAGATTCTTGGTCACCTCCCTTACCAAGGCCGTTCTCCCCCAATTGCTCAGTTTGMCCGGGCGGACAGCTCTAGGAAGAGTCTTAATGGTTCCAAACTTCTTCCATTTAAGAATGATGGATGCCACTGACTTCTTGGCGACCTTCAATGCTGCAGAAATGTTTTGGTACCKTTCCACAGATCTGTGCGTCGACATAATGCTGTCTCTTAGCTCTACGGACAACTTATTTCATCAGTTTTAGAATAAGGCTGTAACCTAACAAAATGTGGAAAAAGTGAAATACAATATGACGTCCATATAACCTGGAGGAGGAAATGATTTTCCAAAAACAAACAAAAGTGGCACTGATCCAAAGATAAAGACAGTGAATATGCTCACTTACCTTACCGGGGATATGGCTGATGTTCTCTGCTGGTGCTAATGTGCTACTTTTTGCTCAATTAAGTTGAGAATTTTGATAACTAGAAGATTGATTGGAGTCTTCTTATTGTCTTCTCTTTACAGCAATAGTCATTTGTTTTCTGAATAGTTTTTCAGCGATTTGTAGTTTTAAATATTGCGATATGCCTTGCTGGGTCTTTTTTGCTGAGTTGCGACTCAGTGATTTACAATCATCGATTTGGTATTTGCGTTGTGCTCTGCGCAAATTGTAGGCTATGCAATTTAAAACTATCTTTTTTTAATTTTTTTATGAACAAATGATCCTCTGTGGCCAAATCATGCTTTCTGGTGTAGTAGCCTATTTTGAATGATTTTATTTATTTCTGTATAGACAGGAGTAAGCTAATTAGGCTATATCATTTTGGCAATTTAATTATTTATTCTAACATCTTCAAATTGCTCATCAGAATTCGGTAAGGCATCTGGTTGCATCAGAGTTGCTTGTTAAAATGAATTTCCCTAAACTAAATGTGATTGTCTTTCTGAGATCTGTGGGTGGATGCCCTAATCAGGTTACGCAACCAATGCATATGGGTCCAGTAAATTAAAATACTGCCGGTCAAATGTCTGACGCCACATTTTCCTAACGGAAACCCTGGGCAGGATATTTTTAATTTTTTTATTTAACCTTTATTTAACCAGGTAGGGAAGTTGAGAACAAGTTCTCATTTACAATTGCGACCTGGCCAAGATAAAGCAAAGCAGTTCGACACATACAGGCGATAGTCCCTGAGAACTCCCTCTGAAGGTAAAAATGGCAACATTTGATGACCAAGTATTCCAACTCAGGAGAGCAGAAGCTCACAAGTTCCTGTACGTTGCCCCCATTGCACCGCTAGTTATTGTTCATGAATCAGAAACCTCCGCCTCTCTCTTGCCAGAGAGAGCCTGCTTCCTATCCAGTTGATGAACTGTAAAACCTACTGGTTTTATATAATCCATTTGGATGTCGGAGGAAAGCAAAGTTTCAGAAAAACTGCTAACTACTTTGTTGCAGTATGAGTATGATGCGTAATCTGATGTCCCTCTGGAAGGAGATCCTCGTGCTGAGTTTATTCACTAATGATTGAACATTGGCGAGGTAGTATGCTCTGTAATGGAGGATGGGTCATCCGGCTTCTCAATCTCACAAAGACCCCTACACGTCTGCCTCTCCGTCGGCATCTTCGTTTCCTTCTCTCCGGTAGGACTCCCAGGCTACCCGGCGCCATTGTTCCGCCATCTCCGGGAATTCGGGAAGGTCGGGTGGATGGTGAGTAACCAGCGATTCATATTCCAATAGTTCTACCCGAGTCTAAGAAAATTTGAGTAGAACACAAGAAAAAGTAGAAACCTGCAAAGTTTTGTAGGAGCTCGAGGCGAGGCTACCGTGTTCGTCGGCGCCATCTTGCCAGAAGATCATCTAGGACCTCAGCCAGCCGAGCCACTGCCTGTTCTCACCCTTCCATCATTCAGACGCGGGCAGTATAGGAGCATCATGGCAAAAACCATGTCTTCACCCTCCAATAGACATTTACAGTGTCATTGTTACAGTTGTAAATACATGTATATTGTTTCATTCACTTCTCTTTTTGACCTTTGGAGCTTAAGAATTTCACTGTACCCTGCAATTACATGTGCTGACTAATTTCCTGTTCTGAGAAATATACAACTTCGTAGAAATATATAACTGACCTTTTTCTATGACGTGTGACGTCCATGAATGACAAATTATGCATGTTTTTTGTGATCATGGGTATTGGGGACAGATGATTAGGCATAGTATTTTGACAAGTATCACTGTCTCAATGGCAGTGTAAAGTACTTTGGTTAAAAATACTTGAAAGTACTACTTAAGTAGTTTTTTGGGATATCTGTACTTTACTATTTATATTTTCTGGCAACTTTTACTTCACTACATTCCTAAAGATTATTTTTCTCCCCCTGATACCCAAAAGTACATTTTGAATGCTTAGCAGGACAGGAAAAGGMTCCAATTCACGCACTTATCAAGAGAATATCCGTGGTCATCCCTTCTGCCTCTGATCTGGCGGACTCACTAAACACACATTTGTAAATTATGTCTGAGTGTTGGAGTGTGCCCCTGGCTTTCCTAAAATAAAAAATTAAATGGTGCCATCTGGTTTGCTTAATTTAAATAATTTGTACTTTTACTTTGACTTTGGATACATAAGTATATTTTAGCAATTACATTTACTTTTGAAACTTAAGTATATTTAAAACCAAATACTTTTAGACTTTTACTCAAGTACTATTTTACTGGGTGACTTTTACTTGAATCATTTTCTATTAAGGTATCTTTACTTTTACTCAAGTATGACAATTGGGTACCTTTTCCACCACTGCTCAATGGAGATATTTGACAAAGACAYAAGCGAGGGAGGAATACTGCTTTGAGTGGAGAAATGATTTTGGAGCTCATAGCCGTAGTCATTAGATTCATCGTCACATGCTTCACCACCACACGTTTCTGTCAAGTGAGCCAGAGGCTCTTTGGGCATAACCCCACTCGTCTGCGCTGCCCCTATACACAATGGCTCCATGTTCCATAGGGCCTGTCGATCTAAAGATGTACCACGGCCATGAGAAGGATTGCATTGACTCTCATAATAAAGCATTCGTAGGACATATTCATCACTGCTGATTACGTAACAGGTAATATGATAATAATAACAATATATGCCATTTAGTAGYCACTTTTATCCAAAGCAACTTAGTCATGCGTGCATACATTTTATGTGTGGGTGGTCCCGGGAATCAAACCCACTACTCTGGTGTTTACAAGTGCAAGTGCTGGTTGATTTTGTWTTTGATTTATATTTTTTGTTTATATCATGTGAATGTAAAGCAAGTCCAATGTATTATGACTGTAAAGATTAGGCATGCAAGTTTAAAATATGTTCATAGTAATTTGTAAGAAATACATATCCTCAGTGCTTACTATGAGGTATTAACAAAGTATTGCAATGTTCAGTCTCTGTATAATAGAGGGCAGTAAAACAGCTTGACTTAGACTCTGGTGACCCACACATGGTTGTGATACTTGGATAAATGAGGAGATTGTCTCCCTGACAGTATTACAGTATTATCTAACAAGTGGCTCAAGCCACTATAAGACAGTAATAGGACTCTGAAGGGACTGGCCAGYGAAGGCACCAGCAGGAATGTGTACTTTGACATGAGGATTTAACACACAGGCCACCCTCACTACTCTACTGATAAAACTGTTTTTTCCTCCTGGGCTTTCACTGCTTGTGTAGAGCTGTGTAGGGAGGGAGAGAGCGAGCCACAGCCCTAAAAAATGTCTCACACTTTTTGTTTGTTCACACTTGACAGTGTGTGAAATACATTGAACAGTGTGCATTTTTGTTTTGTCATAGCTGAGAATGAGTTTGTTACAATCTCATGTGTTTGAGGGATTGCACTTCACAGTAGAGTTTGGGATTGTGTGAAGGCCACAGGCCAGTAGTGATGAGCGGAGGACTAGTAGCTTTAACTGTAATAGAGCCTRTTTGTGCTTTTAATGACAGTGCTGCTGCCTCAGATTTGCCCTAAGACCGTATTGCAATGTATTTGCCTTAGGCTAATCATGCATATTGAAGTTTTATAGAACATGGAAAAGGTTTGKTCCTATTCCTAGCCTTCTTCAACAATGACGTGCTTTGTTTTAGTGGAAGGATGAACAATGCACTTGCCAGCCAAATTTCAGCGTTAAAGTTTACATATACTCCCCAGCCCTAGTGCTGTCGCATACTTGATATTCAGATTTCAATTTGCCGTGTGTGGATGTTTCCCCTCACTGTGAATTGAAAAGAATGCACCCATTACATTCTAGCACTCGTGGGTTGCTGCTCTCACCCCTTTCCCCTGGCCATATACGCCTCTTACATTTAACATTMACATTTTAGTCATATAGCAGACTCTCTTATCCAGAGCGACTTACATTAGTACATTCATCTTAAGATAACTAGGTGAGACGACAACATATTACAATCAGAGCAAGTACATTTTCACTCAACAAAGTAGTTATCAGCAAAGTCGCTGCTTGTAGAGGGTTGGGGGGTGGTGGTGTATCAAATCAAATCAAATTTATTTATATAGCCCTTCTTACATCAGCTGATATCTCAAAGTGATGTACAGAAACCCAGCCTAAAACCCCAAACAGCAAGCAATGCAGGTGTAGATGCACGGTGGCTATGAAAAACTCCCTAGAAAGGCCKAAACCTAGGAAGAAACCTAGAGAGGAACCAGGCTATGAGGGGTGGCCAGTCCTCTTCTGGCTGTGCCGTGTGGAGATTATAACAGAACATGGCCAAGATGTTCAAATGTTCAGAAATGACCAGCATGGTCAAATAATAATAATCACAGTAGTTGTCGAGGGTGCAGCAAGTCAGCACCTCGGAGTAAATGTCAGTTGGCTTTTCATAGCCGATCATTAAGAGTATCTCTACCGCTCCTGCTGTCTCTAGAGAGTTGAAAACAGCAGGTCTGGACAGGTAGCACGTCCGGTGAACAGGTCAGGGTTCCATAGCCGCAGGCAGAACAGTTGAAACTGGAGCAGCAGCACGGCCAGGTGGACTGGTACAGCAAGGAGTCATCATGCCAGGTAGTCCTGAGGCATGGTCCTAGGGCTCAGGTCCTCCGAGAGAAAGAGAGAAGGAGAGAATTAGAGAGAGCATACTTAAATTCACACAGGACACCGGATAAGACAGGAGAAGTACTCCAGATATAACAAACTGACCCTAGCCCCCCGACACAAACTACTGCAGCATAAATACTGGGGCTGAGACAGGAGGGGTCAGGAGACACTGTGGCCCCATCCGATGATACCCCCGGAGGGCCAAACAGGAAGGATATAACCCCACCCACTTTGCCAAAGCACAGCCCCCACACCACTAGAGAGATATTCTTAAACCACCAACTTACCATCCTGAGACAAGGCCGAGTATAGCCCACAAAGATCTCCGCCACGGCACAACCCAAGGGGGGGCGCAAACCCAGACAGGATCTTTGGATGTGTGTATCTCTGGATCTACAGTACGTAGCTTACCAGATACTGAAGATCTGAGGACCAAAGTCTATTTTTATATAGCTTGAATTACATATTACTGTCAATCTTTACGGTATCTAAGATTTTTGTTATGTATTCAGTTATTGTATGGATGGGGTTTGGAGATAATGTTGGGTTTTCTTTCCTTCCTTTACCCCCCCCCCCCCACACTCAGAAATATGCTGGTTGCCTTAGACACAACGAAGGCACTGTTTGAAGAAGATGGCCCGTTCCATGTCTTATTGAACATGTACAGGCTTGCAGACAGCCTAAGTGAAGACATGATTCTAACAGTGTTGGCTTGTTCTAGTTTTCCACAGTGGTTATCTAAGGCCATGCAACAAAGGAACATGTGAGAACAAATCAACCGTAACAGTGTGTGGTGTGTTTTATATTGTCATCTGTGGGAATTTAGTATTAAATGATTGTTAAGGCTACTGTTTGGTAGTTCGAGTTGTTCAAATGACTCAACTATACTGAACAAAATATAAACTCATCATGCAACAATTTAAGAGTTCATAATTAGGAAATCAGTCAATTTAAATAAATTCATTAGGCCCTAATCTATAGCTGTCACATGACTGGGAATACAGATATGCATCTGTTGGTAACAGATGCTTAAAACAAAAATGGGCCTCACAATGGGCTTCAGGATCTCATCACGGTATTTCTAGGCATTCAAATTGCCATCGATTTAAATGTGATTGTGTTCATTCGTAGCTTATGCCTGCCCATACCATAACRCCACCGCCAACATGMGGCACTCTGTTCACAACATTGACATCAATGAACCGCTCTCCCACACAATGCCATACACATGGTCTGTGGTTGTAAGGCTGGTTGCATGTACTGCCAAATTCTCTAAAACAACGTTATGGTATTATGTTATGTATTCCATGAACGTTAAATTATTTGGCAACAGCTCTGMTGGACATTACTGCAGTCAGCATGCCAATTGCACGCTCACTCAAAACTTGAGACATCTGTGGCATTGTATTGTGTGACAAAACTGCCCATTTTAGAATTACTTTTTATTGTCCCCCAGCACAAGGTGCACCTGTGTAGTGATCATGCTGTTAAATCAGCTTCTTGATATGCCACACCTGTCAGGTGGATGGATTATCTTGGCAAAGAAGAAATGCTCACTAACAGGGATCTAAACACATTTTTGCACAATTTGGGAGAAATAACCTTTTTGTGCGTCTGGAATATTTCTGTGATCTTTTATTTCAGCTCATGAATCATGGGACCAACACTTTACATGTTGCATTTTATATTTTTGTTCAGTGTAATTTCAAGAGCTGTAGTATCTGTTGCCTCATGGTTTTTTCATTTGGCTTGAGTCATACCTTGGCTAGATAACTTATTTTTACGCTGATGGCGTCCTCCTTTTAATTAATATGCATACTTTACCTTTTTTTTTTTGGTGTTCGACCTAGCCTAAACACCAGATTTTACTCTAACTTTTAAATATTGGAAGATTTTAGAATGAATTAGGGAAATGTTTGGTCAGAAAGTTGACTTTTTATGTAAATTATCTGTGCAGGCTAGTACTTTATCTATAAAGTGGTCAACCAATGAGAGTAGGCCGCATACAGTGCATTCGGAAACTATTCAGGCCCCTTGACTTTTTCCACATTGTGTTACATTACAGCSTTATTCTAAAATGAATTAAATACATTTTTRCCCCTCATTCTACACACAATAGCCCATAATGACAAAGCAAACCTGGTATTCAGACCCTTTGCTATGAGACTCGAAATTGAGTTCCGGGGCATCAGGTTTCCATTGATCATCCTTGATGTTTCTACAACTTGATTGGAGTCCATCTGGTAAATTCAATTGAACATGATTTGGAAAGGCACACACCTGTCTATATAAGGTCCCACAGTTGACAGTGCATGGCAGAGCAAAAACCAAGCCATGAGGTCGAAGGAATTGTCCGTAGAGCTCTGAGAAAGGACCCAAGACCCTTCCAAGAGCTGGCCGCCCAGCCAAACTGAGCAATTGGGAAAAGGGGCTTGGTCAGGGAGATGACCAAGAACCCGATGGTTACTCTGACAGATCTCCAGTTCCTCGGTGGAGATGGGAGAACCTTCCAGAAGGACAACCATCTCTGCAGCACTCCACCAGTCAGGCCTTTATGGTAAAGTGGCCAGACAGAAGCCACTCCTCAATAAAAGGCACAACAGTCCACTTGGAGTTTGCCAAAAGGTACCTGAAGGACTATGAGAAACAAGATTCTCTGGTCTGAGGAAACCAAGATTGAACTCTTTGGCTTGAAAGCCAAGCATCACGTCTGGAGGAAACCTGGCATCATGCTGTAGGGATGTTTTTCAGCGGCATGGATTGGGAGACTAGTCTGGATCGAGGGAAAGATGAATGGAGCAAAGTACAGAGATCATTGATGAAAACCTGCTCCAGAGCGCTCAGGACCTCAGACTGGACTATGGTTCACCTTCCAACAGGAAACTGACCCTAAGCACACAGCCAAGACAACACAGGAGTGGCTTCAGGACAAGTCTCTGAATGTCCTTGAGTGGCCCAGCCAGAGCCCGGACTTGAACCCGATGGAACATCTCTGGAGGATCTGCAGAGAAGAATGGGAGAAACTCCCCAAATACAGGTGTGCCAAGCTTGTATCGTCATACCCAAGAAGACTCGATGCTGTAATCGCTGCCAAAGGTGCTTCAACAAAGTACTGAGTAAAGGGTCTGAATACTTATGTAAATGTGGTATTGAATGTATTTATTATACTTTTGCAAGCATTTCTAAAAACCAGTTTTTGCATTGTCATTATGGGGTATTGTGTAATTGAGGGGAATAACATTTTTTAAATAAAGWAGAATAAGGCTTTGGAAAAAGTTCAGGGGTCTGAATACTTTACGAATGCACTGTAGATTCATATGGGAAGTTGAGCCAGTGGCTTGCCCACCTGGAGGCATACATTTTAGACGTCAAAGGACCTTGACAAACACAGCAGAGGATACCCTCCTCTTATTTTCTCTTGTTCTGTGTACGTTTAAACAAAATCGAATCCTTAACTTTAAGAACCCCCCTCAAAAAAACAATATTCAATCAGTTATCACAAAATCACCACTAACAGGTCCCGATCATCAGGGAAAACATTTAACATATAGGCCTACCTAATTCAACAATGCTGTAATGTTAGTAAGAGGGAATATACATCTTTAAAATGATTTGCACTGATATAAAGCTCTCTGCACATCATCGTTGTTAACAGATGGATTAAAAAGCGCTGATTACAGAAATGATTGCTGTCTATGTGCAGCCATTGTCAATGGCCTAGGCCTACCTGAGTTGCGAGGTAATTTGCTAAATGAAGGACTGCAAGCACCTTTTTGAGATGTGACTTGCGCCCTTGCAAAAAAAAAGATTGCCATTTTGAAACTGCAGTAAAAGTGCAGTGATTTCACCTGCCCGAAGCAGATTGTGTGGCTGTGGTAGAACTTCATTGCCCCCACGCAATAGGATTTGATGTGGATTTTTTTTAATGGCAGTTTAAACGTTAAGAAAAATTMTCAKATTTTCACATCCATCGGTCATTAGATATTACCCTGAAAAACAGTGTCATTTAGCTAAACCTTACCACTTTTTATTTTACTCACTACGGGATGGATGAAAATTMAATTGATCATTTCAATGTTTCTCAGTGTTTTAGAATTAGTTGCTTATTAGGCTATGTATCGATGTGTGCCCGTTGCCGCCCCTCATCTCTAATTCTCCACTGGGCGCGCAATATCAAGTGCGCCTATAGGCTATTTAGTGTAGTCTCAATTAAATGAGCCATAGGCTACAAAGTGCATGATCGGAGAAGCAGAGAGCAAAGATATTTCTAAGATAGCTGCTGGGATGGATCTAAATAACACTGCAATGGATATTCCAACCCTGAGCCCCGGTCTGCTCTTGCTAATCATAAACTTTTTTGTGTACTGCTTAACCAATGGCTGTGCCGTGTAGGTCTACGGTGGCAGTTCAGGAGGAGAGTCGAAGGTTTTTTCCCGAAATAATTGTTGATTAGGCCTAGTCCAAAAAATGCATCTTGCGTGCGAACTATAGCCTTTGTTCTGTTCAGTTTGAGAAGGAGGACCGGAGGTCAACTTTGATAGCTTGCTACTACTATAATTAATTTGATTAAAAACAATGTTTCTCGCCCATMATGTATTTATCAGAGTTATTGACCTGCCAATAAGCCCGATTTCGAGTAACTTACATTGTGTTGCTGAAACTTGAATCAGCAGCCACGGCACAATCAATTGGAAATGGAAAGCTCATGGTGCTGCAAGTAGGCAAAATTCATTTAAACAGTCTTCATTTGAATTAGACTTTACTAGCAACAAGCGGGCTTTCTGTTGGAGCCTATTTATTCCTATTTAAGAAATAAGAGTTAGGCCTACCTGTTTCACAGACGATATTAGGCTATAGGCTGCTATATCCTTAGATTTGTCGGTCAATTCCTCCACCCACCATGCACACTCTAAATAGCCTACCTCTGTCAGTGAAGGTCTGTTATGTTAAAACCAAGACCTGAATTGAGGGGGTATGAAACAATATGCCATAGGCCTACCTTTTTTATTAAAGAAAATGTCAAAGCACGGGCCTACCCTTGTTAACTTAAGATTTGGAAGAAAATGAAAATTATCCAATTATATAAAGTGATAACAGCGCTTTGGTCTGTGATCCTTTATGCTAGAAACAAGCTGTAAAATACCTGGGAAAGACGTGACTCCGATGCATATGGGGATATCATTGTTTCGTTTCTTTGACATTGAGGCTGACTTTGCTTGGGAAGTAATCTAATTCTGTCACTATCAATTGATTAAGCTATTCACTTTCTTTACAATCAATGTTTAAACRCAGACAGCTTTTAGGGAAACACTGGTTGGGTTAAGCCACGGAAGAAGAGTAGCCAGCAGTTAAAGCTTACATTTTTCTGTGTTGGGAGGCCTACTCTCTCTGGGATGGAAAGGTAGGCCTAACTTTGAAAGTACCATGCTCAGATTCCTAATGACTTCTCAGATTCAATGATTTGCAAACAGGGACAGTTCTGTTGCAAACAAGACACTGATTTGCAAACAAGACACTGATTTGGCATTGGAGAAATATGATAAGATGCACACACGGCTATCTCTCTGTCCATTCTTAGCCTGTAATTTGTGTGGTATTAAAAAAAGATTCTGCTAATATGTACAATTACGTATAATTGCATGAACTTCTATATAAGGCTTTTTTCTCAGACCTGTAAATACGATGATGGATTCATGCCATGCTTTACTATAAAGGAGATCTTTCCACCCCTACTCTTGTCCATGTGAACCCACAACCTTCTGGCCCGTAGCCCTGTGCGGTACAACAATTTATGCGTTGCCATGTAATGCTTATAGGACAAAGAACATATCTAAGGCTCTGGTCTGTCCAAGAAGTGAGGGTAAAGAAGTCCTATAAGAAGAAGTCCTTATATTAGGTGCTGGGATGTAAATTCCATGGGTGACATGTTGCTATTGGTTAACCAGACTAACCTGCAACTAGATCAGGAAATGCTGTAAGGTCATGCCATTCAAACACCATGATGATTAATATACATCCGACTCGTTGCTCGTAGCTCTAAGTTTTTAACAAACCCAGCTCTGAGACATCCATGTTTTGATATCACTGCTATATTTAGATATTACATTTAGATTTTGAGCATATGGGAAGCAAGACGGATATTAATTCAAATTAATGGGATCTTAAATTCAGTTTACAACTAACCTGATTGTGTTAGGTACAGTCAACACCAAAGTTGTTACTCTGAGTAGTACTTAAACACCTGGATTATGTACAGTTGTTATGTACTAGCAGAGAGCTCTAGGAAAAACATTCTGTGACATTAGCAGTTGTMYKWWRARTMWKAYTYWWMRKACATTTGAGATTTCTCAMGAAAACTTGGCTTAGCAATGAAACATYGGGGCAACTTTGAGACATCCAGAGAGAGACGACTGTCTGTAACAAGAGGAAATTACTGAGGCAAACAAATGTAAATCAGTGGATTGTTGTTACAATGTTGACATAAGTTAATTTAACAGCAAATGAAGCTGCTGTCACAGTTAATTAATGAAGATGGATGTTTAGGCTAACCAGTGTTCTAGAGGCCATGATTTGCCTGAGCAATGAAGATCACAAGCGGAAGTCATACATTTCACCCCTCTTGCTCGGTGTCCACAAGACCACAAATGCATTAAGGCACAACACAAAAATATTTTTWGAATATATCTCAGGCATGTTGTCAATTAATATCACATCACCTTCCTAAAAAATAAACCCCAATATAAAGCGATGTTGTTTGCATCTGGCTTGATGGAAAACATTTGTATTTTGTTTCCCTCCGTGGCTGCAACAACACAATGAGGCAAAAGCTCTTGCCCCGTTTTTCCAAAATCATTCTGATTTGAAACCAAGTAATTCCATTGCAGAGAAAAGGTCGAACAGCCTGTCTCTGCTTTACTTGTGCATACAAAATGAGTATTACCATAATGAATCCCTGATCCCCATCTTATTCTATCGATGACTTTAGGCCTGACTGAACTCACTCCTAAATCAATAGGCTGGGAATTGCCAGGGACCTCGATATGAAATTAGCACGATATTTACAGTAGGTGCCGATACGATATGTATTGCGATTCTCACGATTCAATACTGATTTTATTGCAAACATGTTGCTCACCATAATATTGTATTTCATGAACATTTTWTWWTTWTTTTTATTGAACCTTTTATTTAACTAGGCAAGTCCGTTAAGAACAKATTTTTATTTACAATGACGGCCTACCTATGTACATGACTAGACAACAATAGTGACCCATCCACTTAGCTAGATGTGGCTGGGGGTTATAGCATTTRTTTCATATGACCCATCAATTTWGACAYGTGTCTGTCTGCATCATCTAATAATTACAAAATATTCATCAAATATTTGTATCTGGACATGTTCTGTMTTTGATATTGCTACTATACAATTATGCAAGTAACTATTTCACTGTACCGTATACAACTTCTGTATCCTGTGCATGTGACGAACTTTGATTTTATTTGATATAGTGTGCGTTTACCAGAGACGGTAATGTGAAGGACTAGATAGTGTATTTTTACCTGGAGTTTTTCCTTATTGTTTGCTACTACATTMACAACTTTTAGTCTTTATCTTTAGTTGTTTACTACACTAGCTTACTTACTCTGTTTAGCACATGGTCTCATGTGAATCCTTAAAGAGATGGMTGCGGCCAAGSCTTTYGATGGTGTGAAAGAMGCTGAATAGGTGTCGACAAAGAAGAGTTSTCCAGTAGATGTACCAAAACATTCAAGGGCCATTTTCTCAAAAGTGGGGTTACAAGTTTATCCATTTTCAAAGCAGAATTGCTTTCCGTTAGTTCCTCAACTGCAGTGTATGATAAAACAGTTTGTAGCTCTGAGTCTCTACTTTTATCCAAATGTAAAAAAATAAAAATACAAAAATAAAAATTTCAAAGGTTCGAGGTGGTCGGTCACATATGTCTGCTGTAGAGGGACAAGTGAGAGACATGAGAATGAGTTTTGATCAGTCATGGAAATAAAAGTGCTGAAAACAAATTGGCGTACTGGAATTTTGGTTCAGGTACAGCCAACTAGCGCAAAAACAATATGGCGATATTGTCAAAGCGATTAGGATATATTGTCAAAAATCACTATAAAGAACCATCACTATAAATCAGTATGGAATGGATATATACAGGCCTCAGTCTTGGGATACAGTCGTGATTGCCCTATGCTAATTTCACTGGAATCTCTGTCTCCAAAGGGGGGAAAAKGACATGTATTTTTATCTGTATGATTTGGTAGGAATTTTTACCACTATCACTGAATCAAGTAAAGATAGAAATCTTATTGATCTGATCTAAAACACCATCTTTCTCCTAGGGATTTTTGAAATTTGTATCGGATTCATGTCAGCTTTCACTTTTCTTTTAACATGAAGCCTCTATTTCATTCCAGTTTTATGGAAATACTTAATGAACACTGTTTGAATTGTTTGTTGTGAAATGAGCTTGCAGCATGAATTGGTATAGGCACCSTTTCCAGAATGACTTAAAACTGGCAACGTGAGTGTGTGAATGATGGCATGCAAAGAATATCAGTCGCAGCTGGCAGCAAGGGTGGTCCAGCACGGTGGACCAAGGACAATGTTCTTGGAGTAAAGGGGAGGTATTGGCAAATGAAGAGAAGGAAAATAGTGGGTTTGTTCCCATGGATCCTGATGGATTGACAGATGAGGGAGCCATCCGCCTGTCTGTGAGACCCAGGCTCTAATAAGAAAATGTTTCCTGCTCCCTGTATCTGTCACGCTTCTGAGCACTCCTACTTTTCTACTCACTCAGGCCAACCAAAATGTCTGCATTCCAATTCAAATAAGATCTTTTGAGAATGCCAAAATAAAAATGTAATCAGTACTACTGCRGGGGATATGTTAAATTCATTACACTCAGTGGTTTGCGTTGACAAGGAGGTAGGCTGAACTTCAAGCCATCAATGACTGTAGCTAAACCCTCATTGCTTTTTTCTAACTGTCAACAATTTTATAGAAGCCTCCAAATCAGATGAAACGGTGAAATTGGGCAAACCACATGACTTTGTCAAACTTTTTAACCCCCGCCCAGTAAATGATGCACATCATGGCTACTTAGTGGAGACGTGAGCAACAGTTAATATGCTGATTCTCGTTGGCTGTACTGTGGGAAACCTTCCTGTCCCAGGCTGGAACCTCAGCCCCTCTGGAGACTGCAGCTTACGGGTTTCATTTGAGACTCTCAATACCATGGGAAAGCTCCAGGATTACAAAAAAAAAATCTATTTTCATTGGCATCTATTTAGAGTGAAACTTAGTCTAACTTGGCTCTTGTGTTTTATATATGGGGATGAATAAAAATCAAGATCTTAATTGTATCTCATGGAATTAGTACTAAATCAAGTCAATTGTATTTGTCACATGCTTCATAAACAACAGGTGTAGACTAACAGGGAAATGCTTACTTACGGGTCCTTTTCTGACAATGCAGAGTTAAAGATAATAAAAATAAGCAAATGATCAAAGCATCTGGTGTTTTCATTAAAATTCTATTGTTCATCCAAAATAGTTTTGCTTAGGTTTCATTGAATCCTTTTTTGTAGTCATCCTGTGCTCGGAAGGTGTCTAATCACTGTCATGTTATGGATCTACTGTACATGCGTACAAACTTCTCAATGGAGTTTATAATCTCTGTTTAATGTTATCAACCGATCTGCCTCTTAAGTGGTGYCCTTACCCATCCACAGTCCTCATCTTACTAAACTCAGTCACTCTACAGTCCTCACCCAACTATGCAGTCCCTCCAGTGATTTGGTCTTTGTATCCAAGATATTTTCCCTTCCACTGAAGTGCCTATTTGCATCCGCCACCACTCATTTGGATACAATCTGGTCTTTCCCAAGACTATCAGCTGGGTAGCGTCTGCTGTATTTTCAGGGCTTATCTGATGCTTGCAGCAGACGTTTCCCGGGAACGGCAGCTGGAGCCAAGCCTGCGACTTCCTCAGTGCTGCCCATGCATCATCACCTGACAACCCCTTGCCGCCCAAACGCTTCGCTATGTCATCCAGAGCGTGACCACCGCCTCCCCCGTTCCACAGACCCAACTCACCTTCACAGCCTTGGCTGCCAGCACAGAGTTCCTTGCTCCTCACATCTACACAAGCTGTTAAGAAATAATCAACAACATGCCGTTACCTTGAGAAGGTGAACAAACGTGCCGTGAGTTATGATTATGAAATACCGCCTTAAAGAAAATGTTTAAAACGGCCTACTTGATGGCTCATGACTCTGTCAGTCCCCTGTAGATTGATTGCACTGTGTCTGCTGGTTCTACCAAAATGATGTGGATATTTATTGGATTTTATCCCTAATCATCTCCTTTTGTGATCTTGGTGGAACATTGGAGGCTTTTATTCAGTGCCATTTTGGATAATGAGAGTTGGCCTTGGCCAATCTAGGCTCTTGCATTCCACAATTGAGCTCTGCTTCATGCCAATTGCCAATGGCTAGAGTTTAAAGGGGAAATTGGCCAATCTCAACCTATTACGTTGGATTGAATCCCAGAAGGTATTGAAACACCAAGGCGGATGCTCTGCAGAGTTGAATTATMAAAACTTTACCCCTACCTTCATGTACAGATTACCTCGACTAACCTGTACACCTGCACATCGACTCGGTACCGCTGCCCCCWGTATATAGCCCCAKTATTGTTATTTTATTGGGTTACTTTTTATTTTATTTTCACTTCGGTTTATTTAGTAAATATTTTATTAACCAACAATGCAGTTCAAGAAACAGAGTTAAGCAGGCCGTCATTGTAAATAAGAATTTGTTGTTAACTGACTTGCCTAGTTAAACWAATTAAAAAAGTAAGCATTTCACAGTAAGGTACCTGTTGTATTCGGCGCATGTGCCTAATATTTGATTTGTTGTTTGAAGTATCCCTTTGCTATCAACATCAGCTTGCTAGACATGTATGGATTTCTTTTCCTTTTAAGGCAATCAAGGAATGGAGTAGCCTACTAGTTACAACCTTGATTGAGGTTAGGCCTGTTCCAAAAATCCCATGCCTCTGAAAATGTCATCTTTGCTATTTGCAAGGACTTATTTATAGGAATCACTTGCACAGTTAAAGCCTTTGTACCCTGCCCTTGCTCTTCTCCATCTCCAGAATATTTTATATTTTTGAACGGTTTGGTTAGAAAGGCCTTGTGTATGAAGTAGGCTCATTGCAATTCAGGTCGTCTTCCCCTCGGCACCACATTTCATATTCCCTGAGTAACCCACAGCTACACATCTGAGTGCAGAAGATTATTTGAGTTTCTGTTACATGGGTGAAGGACAACACCTTTTGGATCAGAGAGAGTGAGGAAAAGGCCAAGTCTGATTGACACACTGAGGTGGAAGGCCTCCAATTTGCCCATGTCTCTATTTAACAAAATGAACGCCCAATATAAATTCATCCTCCCGCCTGCTTCTCTTTCCTTTCAGAACCAATCCGCCCCTTCGTATCCGCGTTGGCGTGATCAGCTGACAAGGTGTCTGATTCAGTTTGCCGTAATACCGCAGTGTGTTTTAGCATGTTTTTAATTTCATGCTGATTTGCTAGTAGCTACTGACTAATAATAGCTCCAACTGTAGGATAGGAAGAATGTCTTTCATGCTCCACAGGCCCTGGCTTTAACTGCATTTAAATCATTCTGATTTAGAAGAGACAAGGAGCCCAGAAGCAGAGAAGTTGCTCCCAAGTGCAAGTCTGAAGTTAATACTGACTGTGCGGCTGGATGTGCAGTGACGAAGCAGTTGGCTGTATCTGCAGCCATCAACAGCAAAATTAAAATGGCTTCATCAGCATTTAACCTTGCCCCGTTCCGTGTCAACCTTCACAGAGAAGGTAATTTACAATGATATCTATCATCTTTAATACTGCTGGGCATGAGCCGAGGCTCTGATGGATGCTTCCTCTTATTACATCAACTGTGAGCCTGCCTGTCACTGTGAGTGGGGGAGACATGTAAAGTCATCTTAGCACATTGTTTGTGAATTATAACAGCAATGCACAGTAGTGATTTTGAACAGCCATGCAATGTGGTGGTTTAATAGGACATTGCCTAGATTTGGTTGAATATGGTTTAGGCTGCGGTCAGATAATTATATAGTTTGATAATAACAGGGGAAAAAAGGAGCATATCCGACTGTCCTTTTACTAATGAAAAAAATCCTTACTGATGTTTAAAAAAGAAAATGCTTGAATATGTAGTGGGAAGTAAGATTTCATTTCTAAAGGTATCCTAGTTTGCACAAAAAACATAATAATGATTGATCAAACTAGGCTATGTCATACATAGCATTTTTGCCGAAGGCAGTTACCACAGAGAAATGGTTCCCCTTTTCCCCTTGCATTTCCACTTAAAGTATAGTAGTGAGTGATCCAAACCATGCCATTACTCCTTTCCACCTCGTATTGTGTGAGGGCTATGAAAACAGTGTTCTTCTGAAGWAGCTGAATGCTTCCTGATGAGCAGCTACGGCTCCCAGAACGTGTTTATTTTCTCCAAGTATATAAAATATCTGACTCTCCCTGTCTTTAGTTTTCTATAATCAGTATTCCAAACCAATTGCTCTGTGAAGTAGACAGAAGCTCCCCCAAACGGCTCATTGTTTTAGTRCTTGGGGAAGAACACTGGCTAATGTAGATAAGAATATCCAGATTTAAAACCATCCTGTTACTAGTTGTCTTGTATTGCAAATGCTTTGATTGATTTCATAGCAGCATATTGTTATCAACAATGTGCTTACTCATTCAAATTCATAACACATTTTCGAACACAAACACATCCTTCAATGTTACCAGATGATCAGGAGCCTTTGTTTGGATGGTTGGTTGGTTTGGTCTAGGGCTGACCTCAATTGGTCAACCGGTCAATTGTTTGGTCAATAGGCTGTTGGTCGACCAAGATTTTTTTTAGTTGAGCTGTAGCAAATATATATGTTTATTTTTTTAAGGCACAAGAGACACCTGTCTTATTTGCGCCCATCTCGGTGAATTAATCCATTGTGGAAGCCACGGGGATGGCACAGTCCAAGAAGAATGGGAGTCTGGCTGAGATGCACATTTCTCCCCAGAATCCGCTCTCTCCCACCAATTTGTGCACATTCATTGTTTCATAACTTCATTGTGTAAATTGTTTGTGTTTGATTGTTAGTGTCTCTCAATTCCCCATTACATGTATCATCAGTAGTACATTTATTGGTAATTCTTATCATTTCTAATCTACAATGTTTGTTTGGTTACGGTCATTTCGGTTAATGCATTCAATATATTATTATTCCAGTGTTACCGTTCTCATTGTCAGAGGGGACACATTGTTTGCAGAGCGCACAACCTATGCTACATTTGTGAGAAAGATGTAGTTTTGGTTTATTTCATTCCGTTTATGAGTTTTGTAAATGTAGTCATTGTCTTTCGTTTGGAGCGCTCCTGTCAATGTTGAGTAAGGACATGCACCTGATTGCATTTAGAAGTACGCCTATAGGCTACCTGGCCTGTACGCAAATGTAGACATATAAATGTGCCCATTTGGGCATCTGATTGTAAGTAATGCTTCTCAAAGTAATGCTTTCGTCATCTCAAACAGCAAGCAAATAAAGTATGTTTTTACATCCAATGACAATAGTTACTGAGCTCTTTCCCTTTCGATAACCATTTGGCGTGGAAGGGAGAAATGTCATGCTCTCATCCAGTGGAAACGTCATAAAATAGGCCTACCTGATTACTTGTTATCCCTTGCGCAAACAGCCTACAACTGTGTCTGTCCTGAGCTTGCTGGAGCAGGAAACTCTGAGGGCCCAGAATATTTTATACAATGTTGCAAGTTTGCTAGCACAAGTTTCACTGGATCCAAGTAATAGRTGATACAATGTTTCAAGTTCGCTGCAAACAGGCCATGCATAGCCAATGTGATTTATAAGGATATTTATTTTCTACCTGCAGGCTGCAATGTTTTTATTTGTTGGCTTTAGGCTATTTCTACATAGTTGGCAATAGAAGTWACTTTTTAGGTTTGTATCATTTTCATTTGGATAGAATTTTAGATTTGGATAGAATTGATTAACCACATAATGATTTTGAGATATGAATACATTTWTAAATTAAATAAATGTGCATATGAAAACAATAAACGCCAGTCTCAACGTCAACAGTGAAGAYGCGACTCTGGGATGCTGGCCTTCAAGGCAGAGTTGCAAAGAAAAAGCCATATCTCAGACTGGCCWAAAAAAGAGAAGATTAAGATGGGCAAAAGAACACAGACACTGGACAGAGGAACTCTGCCTAGAAGGTCAGCATCCCGGAGTTGCCTCTTGACTGTTGACGTTGAGACTGGTATATGAAGAATGAATGAATAGCCTTCATTTCTCAGAACAAGAATAGACTGACGAGTTTCAGAAGAAAGGTCTTTGTTTCTGGCCAATTTGAGCCTGTAATCGAACTCACGAATGCTGATGCTCCAGATACTCAACTAGTCTAAAGAAGACCAGTTATATTGCTTCTTTAATCAGAACAACAGTTTTCAGCTGTGCTAACATAATTGCAAAAGGGTTTTCTAATGATCAATTAGCCTTTTTAAAATTATAAACTTGGATTAGCTAACACAACGTGCCATTGGAACACAGGAGTGATGGTTGCTGATAATGGGCCTCTGTAAGCCTATGTAGATATTCCAATAAAAATCAGCTGTTTCCAGCTACAATAGTKATTTATAGCATTAACAATGTCTACGCTGTATTTCTGATCAATTTGATGTTATTTTAATGGACAAAACATTTTCTTTTCTTTTCAAAAACAAGGACATTTCTAAGTGACCCCAACATTTTGAACGGTAGTGTATATAGTTGATTTTATGAAACACACACACAACTATGTGTTATGTATGTACAGTTGAAGTCGAAGTTTACATACACTTAGGTTGGAGTCAGTAAAACTTGTTTTTCAACCACTCCACAAATTTCTTGTTAACAAACTATAGTTTTGGTAAGTCGGTTAGGACATCTACTGTGTGATTGACACAAGTAATTTTTCCAACATTTGTTTACAGACAGATTATTTCACATAATTCACTGTATCACAATTCCAGTGGGTCAGAAGTTTACATACACTAAGTTGACTGTGCCTTTAAACAGCTTGGAAAATTCCAGAAAATTATGTAATGGCTTTAGAAGCTTGCTAATTGACATAATTTGAGTCAATTGGAGTTGTGGCTGTATTTCAAGGCCTACCTTCACACTCAGTGCCTCTTTGCTTGACATCATAGGAAAATCAAAAGAAATCATCAAAGACCTCTGGGGGGAAAAAATTGTAGACCTCCACAAGTTTTGTTCATCCTTGGGAGCAATTTCCAAAATCCTTAAGGTACCACGTTCATCTGTACAAACAATAGTACGTAAGTATAAACACCATGGGACCACGCAGCCGTCATACCGCTCAGGAAGGAGACACGTTCTGTCTCCTAGAGATGAACGTACTTTGGTGCGAAAAGTGCAAATAAATCCCAGAACAACAGCAAAGGACCTTGTGAAGATGCTGGAGGAAACGGGTACAAAAGTATCTATAGCCACAGTTAAACGAGTCCTATATTGACAACCTGAAAGGCCGCTCAGCAAGGAAGAAGCCACTGCTCCAAAACCGCCATTGAAAAAGCCTGATTATGGTGTGCAACTGCACATGGGGACAATGATCATACTTTTTGGAAAAATGTCCTCTGGCCTGATGAAACAAAAATAGAACTATTTAGCCACAATGACCATCGTTATGTTTGGAGGAAAAAGCAGGAGGCTTGCAAGCCGAAGAACACCATCCCAACCGTGAAGCACGGGGGTGACAGCATCATGTTGTGGGGGTGCTTTGCTGCAGGAGGGACTGGTGCACTTCACAAAATAGATTGTTTCATGAGGAAGGAGAATTATGTGGATATATTGAAGCAACATCTCAAGACATCAGTCAGGAAGTTAAAGCTTGGTCGCAAATGGGTCTTCCAAATGGACAATGACCCCAAGCGTACTTCCAAAGTTGTGGCAAAATGGCTTAAGGACAACAAAGTCAAGGTATTGGAGTGGCCATCACAAATCCCTGACCTCAATCCTAAAGAAAATTTGTGGGCAGAACTGAAAAAGCGTGTGCGAGCAAGGAGGCCTACAAACCTGACTCAGTTACACCAGCTCTGTCAGGAGGAAGGCCCAAAATTCCAACTTATTGTGGGAAGCTTGTGGAAGGCTGCCCAAAACGGTTGACCCAAGTTAAACCATTTAAAGGCAATGCTACCAAATACTAATTGAGTGTATGTAATCTTCTGACCCACTGGGAATGTGATGAAAGAAATAAAAGCTGAAATAAATCATTCTCTCTACTATTATTCTGACATTTCACATTCTTAAAATAAAGTGGTGATCCTAACTGACCTAAGACAGGGAATATT
Organism: Salvelinus sp. IW2-2015; assembly: GCF_002910315.2. Classification (NCBI taxonomy): domain Eukaryota; kingdom Metazoa; phylum Chordata; class Actinopteri; order Salmoniformes; family Salmonidae; genus Salvelinus; species Salvelinus sp. IW2-2015. Next base: position 44,794,219 of record NC_036848.1, read on the forward strand.
TACTCGGATTAAATGTCAGGAATTGTGAATAACTATGTTTTAAATGTATTTGGCTGAGGTGTATGTAAATTCCAACTTCAACTGTTTGTGTGTGTGTGTGTGTGTGTGGGTGTGTGTGTGTGTATATATATAATATATGTGTATGTATATACAATGCTCAAAAAATAAAGGGAACACTAAAATAACACATCCTAGATCTGAATGAATGAAATATTCTTATTAAATACTTTTTTCTTTACATAGTTGAATGTGCTGACAACAAAATCACACAAATGATCAATGGAAATCAAATTTATCAACCCATGGAGGTCTGGATTTGGATCACACTCAAAATTAAAGTGGAAAACCACACTACAGGCTGATCCAACTTTGATGTAATGTCCTTAAAACAAGTCAAAATGAGGCTCAGTAGTGGTGTGGCCTCCACGTGCCTGTATGACCTCCCTACAACGCCTGGGCATGCTCCTGATGAGGTGGCGGATGGTCTCCTGAGGGATCTCCTCCCAGACCTGGACTAAAGCATCGCCAACTCCTGGACAGTCTGTGGTGCAATGTGGCGTTGGTGGATGGAGCGAGACATGATGTCCCAGATGTGCTCAATTGGATTCAGGTCTGGGGAACGGGCGGGCCAGTCCATAGCATCAATGCCTTCCTCTTGCAGGAACTGCTGACACACCCAGCCACATGAGTCTAGCATTGTCTGCATTAGGAGTAACCCAGGGCCAACCACACCAGCATATGGTCTCACAAGGGGTCTGAGGATCTCATCTCGGTACCTAATGGCAGTCAGGCTACCTCTGGCGAGCACATGGAGGGATGTGCGGCCCCCCAAAGAAATGCCACCCCACACCATGACTGACCCACCGCCAAACCGGTCATGCTGGAGGATGTTGCAGGCAGCAGAACGTTCTCCACGGCGTCTCCAGACTCTGGCACAGGTGCTCAGTGTGAACCTGCTTTCATATGTGAAGAGCACAGGGCGCCAGTGGCGAATTTGCCAATCTGTGTGTTCTCTGGCAAATGCCAAACGTCCTGCACGGTGTTGGGCTGTAAGCACAACCCCACCTGTGGACGTCGGGCCCTCATACCACCCTCATGGAGTCTGTTTCTGACCGTTTGAGCAGACACATGCACATTTGTGGCCTGCTGGAGGTCATTTTGCAGGGCTCTGGCAGTGCTCCTCCTTGCACAAAGGCGGAGTAGCGGTCCTGCTGCTGGGTTGTTGCCCTCCTACGGCCTCCTCCACGTCTCCTGATGTACTGGCCTGTCTCCTGGTAGCGCCTCCATGCTCTGGACACTACGCTGACAGACACAGCAAACCTTCTTGCCACAGCTCGCATTGATGTGCCATCCCGGATGAGCTGCACTACCCGGACACTTGTGTGGTTGTAGACTCCGTCTCATGCTACCACTAGAGTGAAAGCACCGCCAGCATTCAAAAGTGACCAAAACATCAGCCAGGAAGCATAGGAACTGAGAAGTGGTCTGTGGTCACCACCTGCAGAACCACTCCTTATTGGGGGTGTCTTGCTAATTGCTTAATTTCCACCTGTTTGTCTATTCCATTTGCACAACAGCATGTGACATTTATTGTCAATCAGTGTTGCTTCCTAAGTGGACAGTTTGATTTCACAGAAGTGTGATTGACTTGGAGTTACATTGTGTTGTTTAAGTGTTCCCTTTGTTTTTTTGAGCAGTGTATATATGTGTGTGTCTATATGTATMGAAAAATACACGTTTTAAAATTTAGACCAATCGATTGGTCTAAATAACAGACGACTTTTGATCAACCAAGTTTTAGTTTAGTCGGGAACAGCCRTAGTTAGGTCACATGTTAACATGCTGATCAGTTCCACCATGTGATCATTCAACATAACCATGAAGCTAGTCCTCCAGAGTTGAGCTTTATACTTGGTGCCAGATGTAAGATCAGCAATTTGTTTATTTAACTTTATTTGACTAGGCAATTAAGTCAGTTAAGAACAAATTCGTATTTACAATGACGGCCTACCCCGGCCAAACCTGGACGACGCTGGGCCAATTCTGCGCTGCCCTATGGGACTCCAATCYCGTCCGGATGTGATACAGCCTGGATTCGAACCATGGACTGTAGTGATGACTCTTGCGCTGAGATGCAGTGCCTTAGACCMCTATACCACTCGGGAGCCCAGCATGAGGGGAGGTAGACACTTAGTCTGACACAGTGTTTCTGTTGCAGTGCATTGATGGTCAATGGTTACAAATGCTTTGTCAGGCCATATTTCACTGTGAATTGATGTAATAAAATCTTTAGTTACCCTGTTGCCATATGGAAATGTGCTCTGTGTTAGCTGCTATACTTGGTGTGCCAAACTGCTGAATGTTATTTTAGTTGCTGCCAGTCTTGTGAAAAGAGGAGAATGGCGCCAGTTTGGATGGCAGTTATTTTGTGTTTTCTACCTTAAATTTTTTTGGGGGGTCATGTGTTACATCATCACTGGCAAGATTTTGCCTTTATGAACCAAAATGTCCATCTGTGCACTTTCAATTGCCCCAGCATTGAATACTCTCTCTGTAGGTTGCCTATTTTTGGTCACAAACAATTTTAAGGCTTCGTGGAGTCTTCATAAACCCTTTCATAGATTCTTCACAAATAATTTATAACAAATGTCATGCTAAAGGGTAGAAGAAATAGCGTTTGCCACATTTTGCAACAACAAGTCAGATGTAAGGACCGGTTCTAACTAACCCATTTRTTATTATGAATTTGTTAATGAAATACAGTACTCCAGCACATAGGCATTTCATCACAGTGTATAGTCGGTTAGCCACGTCACTTTACCCCCTTTTATRGAGGAGGTGCCTTGTTTGAAGCAGTATACTGAAGAGCTGGGTTTCGGGTAGCCATTAGCCTCCACAGCCATATGGCCCATGTGAGAACAGCCCAAAGGAAGTGCTCCCCAGCTGACAGAATGTAGGCTCATGTAGCAAAACCTGAAACTGGAGACCGTGCTGCACCCCACAAATGGGTTTTTGCTGCTATGGGAAGATCTTTTATTAATTTTTTATCTATGTTTGTTTTCCAACCAAAGTTCTTTGGGAGAAGTGGTTCCACCACCACTTACATGGTATGTGGTAAACTATGATAACTGCTATTATTGTATTTTTCGTTTAGATTGTGTTATGGCTATATGAAACAAAATAAGATYACAGTGAAATGCCACAAAAATAGCCGCTGTAGTCAGAGCTGATTGCTTTAAACAGATGACTTCAGAGCCTTTTAATTGCAAGAGACACTCTTTTACTTTTGACAGTGCTTTATTGTTTTATGTACTCCCTGCCTTTTTTTCACCATCTTTGTTACCTCAAGGACAGTTCAAATTATGAAAGCAGGGGGTGGAATCATGAACTAAATGGKCAAACTATTTGCTCCCTTAAAAGTTCTGCATCAGAGTTCTTGGCACAACTCTGCCTTGTCATAACATGGTTGGATTAGTCAAGATGGTGACTCCTGAGGYTGGAACTGCAGGCTGTTGTCTGCTATCCACTGAGTCAAGCAAGAACTTGGAATGCTTTATTATAACAGTCTGGCTGTGTGTGTGCGTTATTGATAACAACAGCTTGGGTTAGTCTAAACTGTTATCATTGAAAAGGAAAAGGTGCACCATTAAAAACCTGTTGTATTTAAGCAAATATTAAATGCTGGGCTCATTCTACGCTCCTGACAGGACATCTGGTGACAGGGTCATTCTTCAACCATACATCCAGTTTACCCTTTACCTAAAGTGAGCCTATGAAAAGTTTACTTGTACTTGGAGGAAGGTGGTCTGGTATACTCCATCTCCCTACCCTGCTACCCTGCCTGGGCCCAGCTGGAGCAGGTTTGCTCACTGACCTTCAGGGACTGCCTGCCTTGCCTTCCCTAGAGGAGGTGGCCCTCGTGGGCTGAACTGTGAGTGTAATATTCACACTCCACTGCACATGTCTGAGTGACTCCCACACAGCCGGAGCCACTGACTGAGGCTGTCGGCTCTTTCTTCCTCCATTCCTCCTTCCATTCCTTCCWCTCTCCTTCTGTTCCCTCTGTGAGAGTCTCAGCAGAAGCTTCTAAAAGCTGTGGCGGGAGGCAGCTAAATGTCTGTCTCCTCACTTGTCACACTTCTTTTTTCTCTCCTCCCCGTGGGCAGAGCAAGAGATGGTGAGTGTGACATTGGATTAATGCACGGCTGAATTGGGCACCTGAATTACAACTGCGCGTAGTCTTTTTGAGGCTTATCTTGTGCCATCACTTCTTTCCACTGCGATCATGGCAGGAATATTAATTAGAGGGCCCTAAGGACACGGGTGTGATATTCAATTGGGCAATGATCTGTCAGCCTGCRGCATGATATGTTGTGGATTATTAATCTGGATTTATTGCGATATGGATGTTCACAATATACATGGTCAGATTTMAACACGATGTTGACCTCTCTTTGTGTACCCAAACCCATTTATGGGCCAATTTGGTTTTCCCATGRGGATGCAGTGGGTCACAGTCTGTAGGCTGAGCCTCCCAATGGGAGAAAATACTGTTCCACTACCATATGGATGAGGTGGGGATAAGTGTTGCAATGATCACAATATGGATGATAKATATTTGTCAATGGATATTGAACAGCGCTACCAGTATGTCAACTTGTATCAGAAAACCATTGATTAAAGTCAATTCATGTATGTTTGTAGCTAGTTAAGTGGATGCTTTTTCAGGCTTCCAGAGCCYTTGACAATAGACACTAAATGGCAAATGTCACCACCCTCTAATCTGGTCAGTCCAAATGGTTGAACATCAAAGAGCTAAGTGCCATTTCATCAGCACCATTGGCACTTATGACTCCAGCCACACATTATGTAAAGGAAGAGGAAGATTTGATCTGCTGAACAATTAGCAAGTGCCACTTTATACAGCATCGTACACAGCTGCCAGAAGGAATCGAAGATAATTAGAAGCAAAGTACAGTGGGGGGACCTCCCCTCTATCCCCCAACCTCACCATGACCTACTTTCTTTCTATGCTGACACATAAATGATTCATCTCTCTCTTTCTCTCTCGCTCTCTTTCTTTCTCTCTCTTTCTCTCTCGCTCTCTCTCAATCTCTCTCTGCCTCTTTCTTCAGTGTGATGTCATTGCACTATAAAACATTCATCCTACCATGTGTCTCCAGCCCTGTTGCCACCTGTCACATTGTGTCAGTGGTGAGGATTGTTCCCTTGGGGACCTTCTCTCTTCCGCAGGCTGGTGATGGGGGTGATATGTTTGTACCATTCCCTGGCGGGTTGATAAGTTAACAGAATGCCCTGGGAGAACTCTGACCTGCTGATTCAGTTCATTACTCACTGTGTGTGTTTTTGGTGAAAAATCWGCTTTTTTGCTGGATGGAAACATTGCCCAATATCAGATCATTTTGCCACCGGATCTAGTAGGGTATATTTGACATTGCTTTTTTTCAGGGCTTGGTGTTAATTTAATTGGAAGTCTTGTCAGTTCAGGAAATTAAGCAATCTCCATCCCCGAGTTTCAAAAGCATATTTTCTACAGCAAGTGAGTTTTGTGTTTTGATACTAATAAATAAGAAAATGTAACAACATTTTACCTGTAAAGGAAGGATTAGTCAGCCAGAACATGTTCTGTTCTGTTGCATGTAGGCTGGTCCCAGGCTGGCTGTGTGTGTGGTTGTGGGAATGAGAGAGAAGCCAAGCTTTCCAATGACAGGCTGTCATTAAACTTCCTTGGATTTCCTCTTGCCGGCTGTAATGATCGAGGGGTCTGATTGTCCTTAGGACTCTTGTATTTCTGTCTGCAGAAAGGTTGTTTGAAATTCCAGCAGATCCTCTGACTTGCTACGTCTCTCATTCAGGCAACTCATAGACAGGCATGGTGAAAGATCTGCTTTTACTTTTAACTTGTGCCTCGCTGAACATAAAACCACGTCTGTGTTGGTTGGGAAGAAGCGAGGGAACGGATGCATCGAACAATGGCCGTAATGTAAGCCTCTTGTAAATCAGCTCAGTTTTTCAGTTGGCTCTTTGTTTGCTGGAAGATTTAGATTAAATATTTGGTAATTTAATAAGTGCCTGGCTGTGCTTCTATGGTGTTCCTAGTCAATTGCGTCTGGTAAACCTAGACATTACGTGAGCCTCCAAAGGACAGTACTCATTCTATCCTCCAKAAGGCGAGGCTCCGGCGAACGCACGGCTATTCTTGTTTCACACATCTTCCCCCAAGTCTTGCTGCATGCAAAGCAGGGTGGTATTGATGGCTAGTTTGGGTTGCCATGTGTTTTGCCTCAGTCTTGGTTCCACTTGTACTCCCTTGACTCTGCAGTCTGGTTTCCTCACGCAGATGGGGGTCCAGGCGGCGGGCCAGCACACACAATTGCCCCATTGAGTTTCCTCCCTCCTAGTTTTGCACGCCTGCATGACATCTCACAGTTTGCTCTGCGGAGTCTTGAGTTTCAGCAGGGTGTTATGAAGTGCTACACTATGCTGTGGGCTCCCAGCTCTGCTACACCTTGATAGGGGAAGGCGAGTTACTGCACTGTCAGGGCTCCCCTATTTTATGACCCTCCATGGTGTATTTGAAARGCAGAGAAGCAATTTGAAACGCAGAGAAAAAAAAGCTACTCCTTCAGATCATTTGTAATCCCTGRCTGGCTGGGTCTGGGTGTTGTCCAGGCAGTGTGTGTCGGTGCCCTGCCATGAGGGTAGAGCTGTAATGGTCTTCCACTGCAGGAATTCTCCTAAGATAMCCCAGGCTGCTCTCAGATCATCTCGCTACTGAGTATCCAAATTGCTGTGCTGCTGAGATCTCTCTTGATCAATTTCATGCCCAACTGAACAACATATTGGAGTATTTACAATTTTACTGAATGATTGTACAACAAGGTGTTTGTTTGAATTCTTGAATTGCTCAGGGTGTAACAAAGGCGTATTAGTATAGGCCTGATTGGAAATGACTTGCAATGAGAGAATTTTGCACTTCAGTTGTGATGACATAAGATCAACATTTGGCATTCGTTTTGCAGTATCACTGCGAGCCAAGCGGGGGGAAAAAACAATCACTTTTGTGATCTGAAAATACACTATATATACAAAGTATGTGGACACCCCTTCAAAATAAATAAATAAATTGCCTGTCCTTGTTTGCAACGCTCACTACCAAGAACCAAACTGCCTCTGGAAGCAAGGTCAGCACAGGAACTGTGCGTCAGGAGCGTAATGAAATGGGTTTCTATGGCCGAGCAGCCACACACAAGCCTAAGATCACCATGCGCAATGCCAAGAGTTGGCTGGAGTGGTGTAAAGGTCGRGGCCATTGGACTCTGTAGCAGTGGAAACATGTTCTTTGGCCAGATGGATGGGACACAATGCAGATACCCCGGTTAGCCAATGTGCGGGAGCACTGGTTGGTCGGCCCAATTGATGTAGTATGTACATGAATGTATAGTTAAAGTGACTATGCATATATGATAAACAGAGTAGCAGCAGCGTAAAAAGAGGGTTTGGGGGGGGCACACAATGCAAATAGTCCGGGTAGCCATTTGATTACCTGTTCAGGAGTCTTATGGCTTGGGGGTAAAAACTGTTGAGAAGCCTTTTTGTCCTAGACTTGGCACTCCGGTGAACAGTCTGACTGGGGTGTCTGGGGTCTTTGAACATTTTTAGGGCCTTTTTCTGACACCGCCTGCTGTAGAGGTCCTGGATGGCAGGCAGCTTAGCCACAGTGATGTACTGGGCCGTACGCACTACCCTCTGTAGTGCCTTGCGGTCAGAGGCCGAGCAGTTGCCGTACCAGGCAGTGATGCAACCAGTCAGGATGCTCTCGACGTTGCAGCTGTAGAAACTTTTGAGGATCTCAGGACCCATGCCAAATCTTTTTAGTTTCCTGAGGGGGAATAGGCTTTGTCATGCCCTCTTCACGACTGTCTTGGTGTGTTTGGACCATTCTAGTTTGTTGTTGATGTGGACACCAAGGAACTTGAAGCTCTCAACCTGCTCCACTACAGCCCCGTCGATGAGAATGGGGCGTGCTCTGTCCTCCTTTTTCTGTAGTCCACAATCTCCTTAATCTTGGTTACGTTGAGGGATAGGTTGTTATTCTGGCACCACCCGGCCATGTCTTTGACTTCCTCCCTATAGGCTGTCTCCTCGTTGTCGGTGATCAGGCCTACCACTGTTGTGTCGTCTGCAGACTTAATGATGGCGTTGGAGTCGTGCCTGGCCATGCAGTCGTGGGTGAACAGGGAGTACAGGAGGGGACTGAGCCACGCAACCCCTGGGGAGCTCCAGTGCCGAGGATCAGCGTGGCAGATGTGTTGCTACCTACCCTCACCACCGGGGCGGCCCCGTCAGGAAGTCCAGGATCCAGTTTCAGAGGGAGGTGTTTAGTCCCAGGATCCTTAGCTTAGTGATGAGCTTTGAGGGTACTATGGTGTTGAACGCTGAGCTGTAGTCAATGAATAGCATTCTCACATAAGTGTTCCTTTTGTCCAGGTGGGAAAGGGCAGTGTGGAGTGCAATAGAGATTGCATCATCTGTGGAACTGTTTGGCGGTATGCAAATTGGAATGGGTCGAGTGTTTCTGGGATAATGGTGTTGTGAGCCATTACCAACCTTTCAAAGCACTTCATGGCTACAGACGTGAGTGCTACGGGTCTGTAGTCATTTAGGCAGGTTGCCTTTGTGTTCTTGGGCACAGGGACTGTGGTGGTCTGCTTGAAACATGTTGGTTTACAGACTTAATCAGGAACATGTTGAAAATGTCAGTGAAGACACCTGCCAGTTTTTATTTTTTTTATTTTTTTTATTTCCACTTTATTTAACCAGGTAGGCTAGTTGAGAACAAGTTCTCATTTGCAACTGCGACCTGGCAAGATAAAGCATAGCAGTGTGAACAGACAACACCGAGTTACACATGGAGTAAACAATAAACAAGTCAATAACATGGTAGAAAAAAAAAGAGAATCTAATACAATGTGTGCAAAAGGCATGAGGTAGGCAATAAATCGAATAATTACAATTTAGCAGATTAACACTGGAGTATAAATCATCAGATGATCATGTGCAAGAAGAGATACTGGTGTGCAAAAGAGCAGAAAAGTAAATAAATAAAAGCAGTATGGGGGGTGAGGTAGGTAAATTGGGTGGGTAGTTTACAGATGGACTATGTACAGCTGCAGCGATCGGTTAGCTGCCTGCGATAGCAGATTTTTAAAGTTGTTGAGGGAGATAAAAAGTCTCCAACTTCAGAGATTTTTGCAATTCGTTCCAGTCGCAGGCAGCAGAGAACTGGAAGGAAAGGCGTCCAAATGAGGGGTTTGGCTTTAGGGATGATCAGTGAGTACACCTGCTGGAGCGCGTGTTGCGGGTGGGTGTAGCCTCGTGACCAGTGAACTGAGATAAGGCGGCACTTTACCTAGCATAGCCTTGTAGATGACCTGGAGCCAGTGGGTCTGACGACGAACATGTAGCGAGGGCCAGCCGACTAGGCATACAGGTCGCAGGTGGTGGGTCGTATAAGGTGCTTTAGTAACAAAAACGAATGGCACTGTGATAAACTGCATCCAGTTTGCTGAGTAGAGTATTGGAAGCTTATTTGTAGATGACATCGCCGAAGTCGAGGATCGGTAGGATAGTCAGTTTTACTAGGGTAAGTTTGGCGGCGTGAGTGAAGGAGTTTGTTGCGGAATAGAAAGCCGATTCTTGCTTTGATTTGGATTGGAGATGTTTGATATGAGTCTGGAAGGAGAGTTTGCAGTCTAGCCAGACACCTAGGTACTTATAGATGTCCACATATTCTAGGTCGGAACCGTCCAGGGTGGTGATGCTAGTCGGGCGTGCGGGTGCAGGCAGCGAACGGTTGAAAAGCATGCATTTGGTTTTACTAGCGTTTAAGAGCAGTTGGAGGCCACGGAAGGAGTGTTGTATGGCATTGAAGCTCGTTTGGAGGTTAGATAGCACAGTGTCCAAGGAAGGGCCGGAAGTATATAGAATGGTGTCGTCTGCGTAGAGGTGGATCAGGGAATCGCCCGCAGCAAGAGCAACATCATTGATGTATACAGAGAAAAGAGTCGGCCCGAGAATTGAACCCTGTGTACCCCCATAGAGACTGCCAGAGGACCGGACAACATGCCCTCCGATTTGACACACTGAACTCTGTCTGCAAAGTAGTTGGTGAACCAGGCAAGGCAGTCATTAGAAAAACCGAGGCTACTGAGTCTGCCGATAAGAATATGGTGATTGACAGAGTCGAAAGCCTTGGCCAGGTCGATGAAGACGGCTGCACAGTAATGTCTTTTATCGATTGCGGTTATGATATCGTTTAGTACCTTGAGCGTGGCTGAGGTGCACCCGTGACCGGCTCGGAAACCGGATTGCACAGCGGAGAAGGTACGGTGGGATTCGAGATGGTCAGTGATCTGTTTGTTGACTTGGCTTTCGAAGACCTTAGATAGGCAGGGCAGGATGGATATAGGTCTGTAACAGTTTGGGTCCAGGGTGTCTCCCCCTTTGAAGAGGGGATGACCGCGGCAGCTTTCCAATCCTTGGGGATCTCAGATGATACGAAGGAGAGGTTGAACAGGCTGGTGATAGGGGGTGCGACAATGGCGGCGGACAGTTTCAGAAATAGGGGGTCCAGATTGTCAAGCCAGCTGATTTGTATGGGTCCAGGTTTTCCAGCTCTTTCAGAACATCTGCTATCTGGATTTGGGTAAAGGAGAAGCTGGGGAGGGTTGGGCGAGTAGCAGCGGAGGGGCGGGGCTGTTGGCCAAGGTTGGAGTCGCCAGGAGGAAGGCATGGCCAGCCATTGAGAAATGCTTTTTGAAGTCTTCGATTATCACGGATTTATCGGTGGTGACCGTGTTACCTAGCCTCAGTGCAGTGGGCAGCTGGGAGGAGGTGCTCTTGTTCTCCATGGACTTTACAGTATCCCAGAACTTTTTGGAGTTAGAGCTACAGGATGCAAATTTCTTGCTTGAAAAAGCTGGCCTTTGCTTTCCTGACTGACTGCGTGTATTGGTTCCTGACTTCCCTGAACAGTTGCATATCGCGGCGGGCTCTTCGATGCTATTGCAGTTCGCCACAGGATGTTTTTGTGCTGGTCGAGGGCAGTCAGGTCTGGAGTGAACCAAGGGCTATATCTGTTCTTGGTTCTGCATTTTTTGAACGGAGCATGCTTGTCTAATATGGTGAGGAAGTAACATTTAAAGAATGACCAGGCATCCTCAACTGACGGATGAGGTCAATATCCTTCCAGGGTACCCGGGCCAGGTCGATTAGAAAGGCCTGCTCGCAGAAGTGTTTTAGGGAGCGTTTGACAGTGATGAGGAGGGTCGTTTGACCGCGGACCCGTGGCGGATACAGGCAATGAGGCAGTGATCGCTGAGATCTTGATTGAAGACAGCAGAGGTGTATTTGGAGGGCAGGTTGGTCAGGATAATGTCTATTAGGGTGCCCATGTTTACGGATTTAGGGTTGTACCTGGTGGGTTCCTTGATGATTTGTGTGAGATTGGAGGCATCAAGCTTGGATTGTAGGACTGCCGGGGTGTTAAGCATATCCCAGTTTAGGTCACCTAACAGAACAAACTCTGAAGCTAGATGGGAGCGATCAATTCACAGATGGTGTCCAGGGCACAGACTGGGAGCTGAGGGGGTCGGTAGCAGGCGGCAACAGTGAGAGACTTATTTCTGGAGAGATTAATTTTTTTAAATTAGAAGTTCGAACTGTTTGGGCATAGACCTGGAAAGTATGACAGAACTTTGCAGGCTATCTCTGCAGTAGATTGCAACTCCTCCCCCTTTGGCAGTTCTATCTTGACGGAAAGTGTTATAGTTGGGTATGGAAATCTCAGATTTTTGGTGGCCTTCCTAAGCCAGGATTCGGACACGGCAAGGACATCAGGGTGGCAGAGTGTGCTAAAGCGGTGAGTAAGGCAAAACTTAGGGAGGAGGCTTCTGATGTTGACATGCATGAGGCCAAGGCTTTTTCGATCACAGAAGTCAACAAATGAGGGTGACTGGGGACATGCAGGGCCTGGGTTTACCTCCACATCACCCGAGGAACAGAGGAGTAGTAGGATGAGGGTGCGGCTAAAGGCTATCAAAACTGGTCGCCTAGAGCGTTGGGGACAAAGAATAAAAGGAGCAGATTTATGGGCGTGGTAGAATAGATTCTGGGCATAATGTGCAGACAGGGTATGGTGGGGCGCGGGTACAGCGGAGGCAAGCCCAGGCACTGGGTGATGATAAGAGAGGTTGTATCTCTGGACATGCTGGTCTCAATGGGTGAGGTCACCGCATGTGTGGGGGGTGGGACCAAGGAGGTATCAGAGGTACGGAGAGTGGAACTACAGGGTCCATTGCAAACCAAAACAATGATAATGATAACTAGCCTGAACAACAGTATGCAAGGATATTGATATTTGAGAGAGACATACAATAAGGCATAAAGTGATTGCAGGTCTTGATTGGGAGAGCTAGCTAAAACAACAGGTAAGATAACAGCAGCAATAACAGGGTGCTAGTCTAACACAGCAACAACAGGTAAAAATGGCGACGACTAGCAGAGAGGGTCGGATTAACTACACACAGATCCTGAGTTAAAGCACAGAGCCGACAGATAAAAACACAAATAAACAGAATGGAGTACCGTGAATTAATGGACAGTCAAGCATGCATCAGCTATGTAGCCAAGTGATCATGTGTCCAGGGGCAGCCGTAGATGGAGCAGGGAGGCCTCCACTAAGCTAGCACGCGGCGTTTAAAGTTAGTAGCCCGGGGGTGGTCTGCTCAGACGTGGTCGTGTCGACAGAGAATCCAAGCCAGATGGCGATGGCGAAAGAGAGGTTGTGAGATTGTAGAATTGTGTTTGCTAACTGGTGCTAGCTTCGGGCAGTGGCGCTAGCTGCGCTAGCTGCAAGCTAGCTGTGAGGATCAGAAGTAGTGGCTCAGGGATTACGGCAGGAATCCGGCGTGTTTGTCGAGAGACAGTCCGATGCTGGTAAATTGGTGAGTAATATCCAGGCTAATAACAGGGCTGGTGTCTGTGCAGAAGGTAAAAGCTACTAGCAGCGGCAAAAAAATGGCTAAATTAGCTTGTAGCTGGTATTGTAGCCCAAGAATTCGCTGGTAGACCTCTTCAGCTAGCCGGCAGATGGGCCTAGCTCGAGGCTAGCTCAAGGCTAACGTGTGCTTGCTTCGGGACAGAGGTGTTAGCCAGTAGTAGCCACTCGGTTGCAGCTAGCTAGCTGTGATGATACGGTGTAATTGTCCAGAGCTTGCGCTCAGGAATCCGGTGATGTGGTAGAGAAAAAGCAGTCCTATATGCTCTGGGTTGATTATCGCGCTTGCAGAATGGCAGGTATTGGCCCGGTATTGAAGCTGGCTGTGTCCGAGTTGAGGGTGAAGACCGCAGCAGTGGCTAACTGACTACTAGCTAGTAGCTAGTTATCTGGCTAGCTTCTGATTGGGGTTACGGTTCTAAAGTATAAAAAAATAGCAGGTCCGTACCACATTGGGTGAGGCGGAATGTAGGAATGTATATTCAGTTCGAGATGGAAAGTGAAATTAAAATATATACGAAATGTATACGAAAAATACGAAGACTATTTACACGGGACAGACAAGACAAAGACACGTCCGACTGCTACGCCATCTTGGATTCGAAACCAGTTGGTCAGCACATGCCGGAGCACACGTCCTGGTCATCGGTCTGGCCCCGCAGCCTTGTGTATGTTGACCTGTTTAAAGGTCTTAATCATGTCGGCTATGGAGAGAGTGATCACACAGTCGCCTGGAACAGCTGATGCTCTCATGCATGCCTCAGTGTTGCTTGTCTCGAAGCGAGCATAGAAGTGATTTAGCTCGTCTGGTAGGCTCGTGTCACTGGGCAGCTCGCGGCTGTGCTTCCCTTTGTAGTCTGTAATAGTTTGCAAGCCCTGCCACATAAGACGAGCGTCGGCGCCGGTGTAGTATGATTCAATCTTAGCCCTGTATTGACGCGTTTGCCTGTTTGATGGTTCTCGCAGCATAGCAGGATTTCTTGTAAGCTTCCGGGTTAGTCCCGCACCTTGAAAGCGGCAGCTCTACCCTTTAGCTCAGTGCAATGTTACCTGTAATCCATGGCTTCTGGTTGGGGTATGTACMTACAGTCACTGTGGGCACGACGTCCTCGATGCACTTATTGATAAAGCCAGTGACTGATGTGGTGTACTCCTCAATGCCATCGGAAGAATCCCAGAACATGTTCCAGTCTGTGATAGAAAAACAGTCCTGTAGTTTTTTTTATAGACCGAGTCACTGGTGCTTCCTACTTTAATTTTTGCTTGTAAGCAGGAATCAGGAGGATCGAGTTGTGGTCGGATTTACCAAATGGAGGGCGAGGGAGCGATTTGTACGCGTCTCTGTGTGTGGAGTACAGGTGATCTAGAATTTTTTTTCCCTCTGGTTGCACATTTAACATGCTGATGGAAATTTTGTAGAACTGATTTAAGTTTCCCTGCATTAAAMTCTCCGGCCACTAGGAGTATCGCCTCTGAGTGAGTGGTTTCCCGTTTGCTTATTTCCTTATACAGCTGACTGAGTGCGGTCTTAGTGCCAGCATCTGTCTGTGGTGGMAAATAAACAGCCACGAAAAGTATAGCTGAAAATGTCAAAGGMGGGACCAACTCCATATTAATGGTGCAGTGAACTGTGGTGGAATTTARCCTCCCCTTTTCTATAAATCAGGTTTGAATGGGCTGTTTTTACTCCTAAAGGGTGTGAAGGATGTACCTCACCCATTAATGCGGCCATTAAACTTAACAACATCATGTTGTGTGTTAAGTGAAGATGACAGCGGACAAGGGCTGGAAGCATCGTTATTTAATTGTTTGTTTTTTTGGCTGCCATTCCAGGTTGACATTAGATTGATGTCTGCGCTTTGGCTGACGGGTGACCGCTTGACATGCACCATCAGTCCAAAGCACTGTGATTCATTTGATGTCTTTTAAAATGTCACTCTTGAGGCACAAGAGTAGCAGCCTCCATTGACCCTGTATATGATATGATAAAAGCAGTGATGAAGCCTTAGTGGAGCCCCTACGCGCTTGCAATGTTAAAAGCATTAGTTAAATACAAGCATCTGGTACGCTCTGTGTTTTTTTCTTCCCARTAATCCTTTGAAAAAACCTGACAAAGGCTTTAATTCAGAAAGTATTGGTCAAGCTAATCAAAGGCTATAAAGAGACTAGGCTGGAAAATGCACAAGTGAAACTTCTTGGTCCATTGATCATTTGTCAGTGAGGCAAGGCCATTTAACTTCAAATGCCAGGCCTTTGGTTTTGAACTGCCACTCAGTGATCTGTAGCCTTCAGTAGCAGCCCATGCATCCTGCACATCTGAAATAACCATGAGGGCAGTGGCAGAATTGCTTTCATTAGACCTGCAGAAAATGACAGGCTTTTGAGATCCGCTCAGTGGATGTTTCAGTCAAATTGGACGGTCTGTCACACTCGACGTGTAGTTTACTTAACTCAWCATAGTCTTTTTAACTTTAGTCTGTCTTCACACCTGACATGTCCCATGTATTGACATGCCAATAATTCTTACTGTCCATCAGTACTACCTTCCCTTTCCCTGTAAACCAACATAACACATGCAGATCTGCTGTCTCTGTGCATTAGTGAGCAGCCACTCTGCTCTAATGGCTCCAATGGGAGGAGGTAAGACTGGCAGGAAGAGGGACAGAGGACTTTGTACCCACTCTAAGAAAAAGAGTTGTCCGTTTATATAGCAGCCATACAAATTTAAACAAGGGATATGACCCCACTGTTATCACAAGAGTWAAGTTAGGGTTAGTGGGGGACTGGGGATTGAGCTCTCTCCTAAATCCTGTGAGGAAAAGGAAGGAGATTTGCCCGTCAAGCTGCTGTAATCAAGCACAAAAGCAGCATTACTGGGCAGAGCTTTGAACAGGTGGACACTGCAGTCCCAGCGTGTGTGTGTGAGAGGGTGGAGTGGACCACAGAGCTGGAGAGTGGAAAGGGGTTAATACAAAGCCCAAAATCCCCAGGCTTACAGTCCGGAGACAGTTAAACAGTAATTCCCTCAGGTGTAGGTTAACTGTAAGGCAGGGACATATCTCAATTGGTAACTCTATGAAAATGCTAGGTTACGTTATMTGTGACCTACCATTTACTATCGTCAAGGTGGTGCCTTGGAAATAATGTATAGGTATACAAGCCTACTCAAGCTCGGTCATTCAACCATTTCTCTGAAGTGTAAATGTTGACTTCAACTTAGGTATTATTAGCGTGATCTGTTCTTCCATTCACATGCATAATGGAATGTTGATGTGTTGAGGTCAAGGTAGGAGCAGGAAAAGTAGACTCCTCGGAAAGTAGATTCCCGGTTTGGTATTTATGAAGAGGTTATGGGGTACTTGGCACCATGATGTGCCGCTGATGGTGGCAGCTCTTCCTGGTTCCTTAGGCCTCCCAGCTCCTGATTTYGTTGTTAAATTAAGTGAAGTCGACCTCTCAGGCAGCTCATTTGTTACTGCTCCCAGCTCCAACTGTGTTCAAAGGCCTAAAGGGTCCTACTGAAAACYCCTTTAGTGATAAATTAGAAACAGCAGGGGACTTGAAGGAATATCTGTGTTTATTCCAAAGCAGCGGTTGTCGAAACATTGGGTGGGGTGGTAACCATAGTTACAAGACTAATCAGTGAGCTTTGTGTGGACCCTGAGGTGCAGTGTATGCTTTGGCGATTTCCCCTGAAGCATGCACTACATCTGAGATTATAGCTTTACATGAAAAATATGAAACACCAATGACGAGGCTACTTTTTACATGTTCATTTCACACTCCCTCTCTCTCTAACATCTGTTTATTTTTTGCACATAGGCATAAATAGTTTATAGTAAAAAAATAWATATCAAACTGTTATTATTACTAAATGATTAATTGAATCAGACTCCTATTTGTATAAAGGGTTTGTAATACCTATGTATTATGAACCTAAGCATGTCATGGGTAGGCTATATAAGTATCTTAGGCTGATGCCATAGCTATGATCATCATTTTGACTAGTGTTATTTTTCTGTAACATCCAGGGAAGAGTCCTCCGTTTGAACAGGCACTTGCAGGTTGTCATAGTTCAATCCATTCTTGGTTTCTGTGATATGTCATTACCGCTATTATTGTAGTGGGGTGACAGGTAATTTACTGCTGTGGTTTTAAACAGCAATTCACTGAGGAATTGCGCTTCAGTAATCTCACTGACATGGAAGGACATGAAAGAATCGGAGGAGATGGAATGAAAATTAAAAGTGATAGCCGTATTACTTTTTAAAGTACTTTTTCATCACTATACTGTTTAGCTGTTGTTATCCTTTTTTAAATATTAACATAGAAATGAATTAATAACAGTTCTTATTATGGGAATTATTAAAATAGTTCTACAGGATTAGCATACGGTAGTTTGATATTTTACCATAAACCTACTCCTTCAAAAGACTATAAAATCCTATTCATAAAGGTGTTTCTTTTCTGTCTCTCACATGGTAACACACTGTCAGCCACTTGCCCTTCAGCAGTAATATGTCATGTTGGTGACTGACTGACGMTCAATTCAGGCAACAATAATGCTTTGAGAGACTGTTTCCCCAATGCCCCTCCAATCCATGACTCAAATAAAACACACTTAATCATCTGCAAAACATAATGGGGAGGTTTTAGCTCAGTTTTGTCTCATGGTTTAAGGTGTTGATGGCCAATATGACACGTCAGTCCTTTTTCTAGCTTCAAGCCATGAGAGTCCACTGCTAATGCTTCCCAGAAATTAGATTTAGTGCAGACCTTCATTTTGATCATTTTGGATATTATTTAGCTACTGCACTGGATCACTTACTGCACTGGATCACTTTCTTTCATCTTCTTATTACAAGGTTCTGATCACATTACTACATTATTGGTACTAAATTAACTAGCAAGTTTAACTCATTTAACATTGATTTGTAAATCAGGTATTTGTATCTTTCCATTAAAAATTAAACATTACCTTGGGATTTTGTTGGGCTCTATGATAACATCTTGGKTTAAGAGACTTAAAAGTCTTGTTTATCTCCTCACAATKGAAAAATCAATTGTGTTAAATTCATAWTCTGAGTAACAATAAAGCTTGTTTTGTCCACAGCGTATTTGTTGCACTCACTTTTCTGCCKCATGTAGGTTCATTTGAAGGTCAGTGTCCTAATTCGACATCAGCCTATGTGACTGTGCATACAGCCCAGACCGCTAAAAATTATGTTCATACACTCAACTGAGATTCAACTCTATGTTTTCAGTTCTCTATGTTTTCAGTTGCATTGCTGTGAAAATTGATTAAACATGTGCCAGTACTAAGCACAACGTTTAAAAAAACTCACCCTATACTTGGCCGTGTTGGCTCAAATCTAATTTCATGAGCATAGTCGACAGTCAATAAGCTAGCTAGACAATAAATGCATTTATGTCTGGTTACAACAAGCAATACAATCCCCACAAGCAATCCCACAGTCTCGTGTTTTATGACGTAATCAGTGTGTGCCAGGTCCTGTGGGATGTAAAGTCTCTGTTGCATTCCAGAGATGAGGCCACATCATGTTGGAGCTCAAGGCAGGGAGGCTTTTGTGATGACATACAGGAATCACTGTGATTCCAGAGTTCAAGGTGAACTGACTCAGTGGGCCGTCACATGAGAACGGATCCTTCTATTACTCAAGATTATAGGCTAGTGGCTTTAGAACCCTACAAAGTAAAATCTCTCAAGAAAGAACCGTGACTGATTTTATGACCTGTCCCCCGGTGATATACTGTAACTGTATGGCAGCTTCATATTGACACTCTTTCTGTACTGTATGGGTTTGACCATGAGTGGTGGATTGTTTGTGTATGTGTGTGTCATCTGGACAAAGTCTCTGAAGGATACGGATGGTGTTTGTATTCCAGGTTGGCTCTTAAACTGTAAATGGAACAGACTGGATGCCAGGTGTTAATCTCAGAGAAAGATTGACTGCAAGAAGATTGAGTTGCTTATTCATTTGGTTCTGTCTGCCCTGAGCGAWGACTAAATTGAGGGGAGCCTCTTTGTGTTTTTTTTTTTTTCATGTCTGAATGTGGTCTTGATGTGGTGACACTACACTCCTCCTGAATCCTGCTGGCCCCAGAGGCTCCTCTGTTGTTTTCTGGTTTTGGTGTTTAAAGGGGATGGTATCGATTTCTCTCAAGGGGAAAGTCACCCTCCTCCACTGGTGCATTAGTGATAGTCTGCTAATGGACAACTCCATTTTTAACTCATGAACAGCGAGTCTGTGGCGATGCACAGATCCAAACTGACAGGGAAGCAGCCTCCTACCACAGACTGTTATCACCCAGGTTAATACGAACTCCGAGAAAGTCATTACACCAGCCAACACACCAATCTGCTCCGAACAGAGCCTTAAGGAACAGAATGGAGTATAGCAGCTTCAGATTGTTTCATTACAAAAGATCCAGATTCACAAAAGGGTCAACAAAACGTCTACTATTATCATGGGTGTTGCATTTGCAAACTTCATCAAGTGAGTCTTTACAATATGGAAATTAGTGTCTCTTTTGCTATTCTAGCTCTTAATTAGGATTCACATTTTTGCTATTTTATTTGCATCCATCAAGGGTAAGAATCTCTCACTTGACAGGCCAGAGCATTCTGTTTTAATTWGTACTGTATCTTCGTGTCACAGCCGCCTCCATTGTCATCCCAGCTGACATTCCCAGGTCAGGCCGGACTCTGGCGGCTCAACACAGGGCTTAAGTGGCTTTCAGGAAGAGTGAGTTTGGAAGTGAGAACATTGAGGTGGCATGTCACCATGCGGAGGAGACAGAGGATGCCTTGGCCTGATCTACTGACTGTGGCCATTACAGTAAAGCAGTTGTTCTGGACCTAATTAGAGGCTCTGTCTCTGGGCAGGAGTAAGGCAGCCATGCCTGAGCTCTTCAGTGGCTCAGTGTTAAGTGCCTGAGCCAGGTGGTATTCATTAAGCCCTCTATTTTCTCAGCACCAGGGCCCTGGGCAGAAAACTGATGGTTGTTTCTTCTCTCTCGCTCATCCAATCCAGCACTTGAAAACATTTCTAGAAGATTCGACCCTACCGTTACGCTTGTTTACACTGAGCTGCACTGGGGTCGGAACGAAATCATGATTACATTAAGACACTGTGAAGCCGGCAAAAGATATGGGTTGGAAAATGTACCTCAATGCAGGGATGGGATATGCCACTGTACTCCAAATTGTACCATTATCCACATTGATACATCAAAAAGCTTGAAATACTGCAATTTGTCATCCTCATGCTAGCTAGCAATAGCCACTGCAGCCATTTTGGAATGTCAGTGTCAGCCAATCAGCTCCTTGGTGGTTCAACACAGTGCCGTTCCATAATGGCTGCTGTGGCTACTGCTAACTAGCATGAGGTCGAAAGGGCAGTTTTCCGGGAAAACAGGCAGTATTTCAATCAAATCAAATCCAACTATTTGTCACATGCACCGAATACAACAAATGTAGACCTTAACGTGAAATGCTTACTTACAAGCCCTTAACCAACAGTGCAGTTAAAGTAGAGTTAAGAAAATATTTACCAAATAAACTAAAGTAAAAAATATTTACAGGGGGTACCGGTAACGAGTCAGTGTGTGGGGGGTATAGGTTAGTTGAGGTAATTTGTATATAGGGGTGAAGTGACTATGCATAGATAATAAACAGTGAGTAGCAGCAGTGTACAAAACAAATTGAGGGGTCAATGTATTAGTCCGGTGGCCATTTTACTAATTGTTCAGCAGTCTCATGGCTTGGGGGTAGAAGCTGTTAAGGAGCCTTTTGGTCCTCGACTTGGCYCTCCGGTACCGCTTACTGTGRGGTAGCAGAGAACACAGTATAACTTGGGTGACTGGAGTCTCTGACAATTTTATGGGCTTTCCTCTGACACCGCCTATTATATAGGTCCTGGATTGCAGGAGGCTTGGCCCCAGTGATGTACTGGGCCATACGCACTACCCTCTGTAGCGCCTTGCGGTCGGAGGCCGAGCAGTAGCCATACCAGGCGGTGATGCCACCCGTCAGGATGCTCGATGGTGCAGCTGTATAAKTTTTTGAGGATCTGGGGACCCATGCCAAATCTTTTCAGTCTCCTGAGGGGGAAATGGTYTTGTTGTGACCTCTTCACGACTGTCTTGGTGTGTTTGGACCATGATAGTTCATTYGTGATGTGGACACRAAGGAACTTGAAACTCTTGACCCGCTCCACTACAGCCCCGTTGATGTTAATGGGGGCCTGTTCGGCTCGCCTTTTCCTGTAGTCCACGATCAGCTCCTTTTGTCTTGCTCACATTGAGGGAGAGGTTATGGTCCTGGCACCACACTGCCAGTTCTCTGACCTCCTCCCTATAGGCTTTCTCATCGTTGTCGGTGATCAGGCCTACCACTATTTTATTGGCAGAAAACTTAATGATGGTGTTGGAGTCGTGTTTGGCCACYCAGTCTTGGATGAACAGGGAGTACAGGAGGGGACTAAGTACACACCCCTGAGGMGCCCCAYTGTTGAGGATCAGCGTGGCAGATGTGTTGTTGCCTACCCTTACCACCTGGTGGCGGCCCGTCAGGATGTCCAGGATCCAGTTGCAGAGGGAYGTGTTTAGTCCCAGGGTCCTTAGCTTAGTGATGAGCTTCGTAGGCACTATGGTGTTGAACTTTGAGCTGTAGTAAATGAACAGCATTCTCACATAGGTGTTCCTTTTGTCCAGGTGGGAAAGGGCAGTGTGGAGTGCGATTGAGGTTGCGTCATCTGTTGGAGCGGTATTTGAATTGGAGTGGGTCTGGGATATCCATGAGGATGCTGTTGATGTGAGCCATGACCAGCCTTTCAAAGCACTTCATGGCGACTGACGTGAGTGCTACGGGGCGGTAATCAGTTAGGCAGGTTACCTTCGCTTCCTTGGGCACAGGGACTTTGGTGGTCTGCTTGAAACATGTAGGTATTACATACTCAGTCAGGGAGAGGTTGAAAATGTCAGTGAAGACGCTTGCCCGTTGGTCCGCGCATGCTTTGAGTACACATCCTGGTAATCCATCTGGCCCCGCGGCTTTGTGTATGCTGACCTGTTTAAAGGTATTGGTCACATCGGCTACCGAGAGCGTGATCACAGTCATCCAGAACAGCTGGTGCTCTCGTGCATGCTTCAGTGTTGCTTGCCTCGAACCGAGCATAAAAGGCATTAAGCTTGTCTGGTAGGATTGCGTCACTTGGCAGCTCACGTCTGGGTTTCCCTTTGTTGTCCATAATAGTTTAAGCCCTGCCACATCCAATGAGTAGAGCCGGTGTAGTAGGATTCAGTCTTAATCCTTTATTGACGCTTTGCTTGTTTGATGGTTCGTCTGAGGGCATAGCGGGATTTCTTATAAGCGTCCCGCTCCTTGAAAGCGGCAGCTCTAGCCTTTAGCTCGATGCAGATGTTGCCTGTAATCCGTGGTTGCTGGTTGGGATATGTACATATGGACACTGTGGGGATGACGTCGTCGATGCACTTAGCCATCGGCTTCATCAATAAGGTGGTATCCTCCTCAATGCCATTGGATGAATCCCGGAACATATTCCAGTCTGTGCTAGCAAAACAGTCCTGTAGCGTAGCATCTACGTCATCTGACCACTTCCGTATTGAGCGAGTCACTGGTACTTCCCGCTTTAGCTTTTGCTTGTAAGCAGGAATCAGGATAGAATTATGGTCAGATTTGCCAAATGGAGGGCAGGGGAGAGCTTTGTATGCATCTCTCTGTGTGGAGTAAAGGTGGTCGAGTTTTTCTTTTCTCCCTCTGGTTGCACATGTGACATGCTGGTAAAAATTTGGTAAAACTGATTTAAGTTTGCCTGCGTTAAAGTCCCCGGCCACTTGGAGCACCGCTTCTGGATTAGCATTTTCTTGTTTGTTTATGGCCTTATAGAGGTGGTTGAGTGTGGTCTTAGTGCCAGCATCAGTCTGTGGTGGTAAATAGACGGCTACGAATAATGTAGATGAGTACTCTCTTACTCTCTTGGTAGATAGTGTGGTCTACAGCTTATCGTAAGATACTCTACCTCAGGCGAGCAATACCTCGAGACTTTTTGAATATTAGACATCGTGCACCAGCTGTTATTGACAAAAAGACACACCCTCACTCCTTGTCTTACCAGTTTTTAATGTCCCGTTGGTAGGATAATTGTAATCGTAGGTCCTCAATTTTATTTTCCAATGTTTGCATGTTAGCAAGTAGAACGGAAGGCAGTGGGAGTTTACTCGCTCGCTTACAGATTCTCTGAAGGCAGCCCGATCTGTACAAACAATAGTACATCAAGTATAAACTCCATGGACCATGGGCCAGCCATCATACCGCTCAGGAGGAGATGCGTTCTGTTCCTAGAGATGAAGTACTTTGGTGCGAAAAGTGCAAATCAATCCCAGAACAACAGCAAAGGACCCTGTGAAGATGCTGGAGGAAACAGTTACAAAGTATCTTTATCCGCATAAAAAGTCCTAAATTGACATACCTGAAAGGCCGCTCAGCAGGAGAAGCACTGCTCCAAAACGCCATAAAAAGCCAGACTACGGTTTGCAACTGCACATGGGACAAAGATTACTTTTTGGAGAAATTCCTCTGTCTGATGAAAACAAAAATGAAGTGTTTGGCCATGATGACTATCATTATGTTTGGAGGAAAAAGGGGAGCTTGCAAGCTAAGACACCATCCAACTGGAAGCAGGCGGGTGGCAGCATCATGTTGTTGGGGTGCTTTGCTGCAGGAGGGACTGGTGCACTCACAAAATAGATGGTCATGAGGAAGAGAATTATGTGGATATATTGAACAACATCTCAAGACATCAGTCAGGAAGTTAAGTTGGTCCAAATGGGTTTCCAAATGGACAATGACCCCAAGCATACTTCAAAGTTGTGGCAAAATGGCTTATGGACAACAAAGTCAAGGTATTGAGTGGCATCACAATCCTGACCTCAATCCTATAGAAATTTGTGGGCAGACACTGAAAGCGCGTGTGAGCAGGAGGCCTAAAACTAACTCAGTTACACCGCTCTGTCAGGAGGAATGGCCAAAATTCACCCAACTTATTGTGGGAAGCTTGTGGAAGGCTACCGACACGTTTGACCCAAGTAAACCATTTTAAGGCAATGCTACCAAATACTATTGAATGTATGTAAATGTCTGACCCACTGGGAATGTGATGAAAGAAATAAAGCTGAATAAATCATTCTCTCTACTATTATTCTGACATTTCACTTCTTAAATTATAACCTGGTGTCCTACTGACCATAAGACAGGGATATTAAATGTCAGGGATTGTGAAAAACTGAGTTTAAATGTATTTGGCTAAGGTGTATATAAACTTCTGACTGTAAAACGTCAGCCATCCTCTCCCGCGGCATCTTATCTTGATATATCGGTGTGGATAAAGGTAAAATGTCGAATATTTTTCCCGATCTATATCTAGCGCCAGCTCCACGGTGTCTTAATGTTACCATGATTGCATTRCGTTCCCAGTGCAGCGCAGCGTAAACAAGCGTAATGGTAGGGTCTGAATCTTCTGGCAATTGAAAAGACAGGCAAAATATGACAATTTTAACTAGGCCCACCGTTGTGACATGTGGGCCAAAGATGACTTTAAAATGCTATGATTATGAATATTTGTTGGGTGGATTGTTTCACCACCTYAAAAACAAACCGTTGTGTGCTGTCCACATTTTACAATGAAAAGAAAGTACATGTTCCTGGAGACTAGTACCAGACGGAACTGAGTATATGATTGAGTGAATGTGATGCTATYAAGTGCTTTTATAATCAAATCTGAAAACAGCCCAGTGTCTTATGATTGGATGTTTTGTAAGATTCTTTGGTTGAAGGAAAGAAGACTGCTGCTGTGCTCACTAGTGTTTTTAAGCTTGTTGTCTTACAGAAGGATGATAGMAATGTTTGTCAGAACCATTGCCATTGGTGGTTAATCTATTATTGATATCCTAGCTGTAATAACATTAGTGATATCATTCCTCATGTTCCTCCAACAAAGCCATCCAATTATACACCACTATACCATTGGACTGCCAAGTTTCCAGATAACAATCTTTGAGGCTCGTCGGTATGAATGAGCCAAAAGAGACATTTGTGGTGTACCCAATTGGTGGCCATAAGGATGTGTGATGTTAGATCCTAGTCAGCCCAAGGCGTCCTGCTGCAAGTGCTTTGGCTAATAATGTTCAAACTGTTGGGGATGATTCAAAGACTTGCTGAGCAATCAGTGAGAAAGATAGCCTGTTGGCTAACATATGCAAGAAACAACCCAATTTTGCTCAAATGACTTTGAGTGACGTCTGATTTCGGAGGAAGTTTGATTCATTTTTCGTTAGCCTGTCCAGCGTGCACTTCAGATTACTCCACCATCTGTTTGAAATCAGCCCCAGAACTTGTCAAACTTGWCAAAAAAAAGAGAACATTAGAGAAGTGAAAGATCTTCTCTGTCCTGTGAATGTCAACATTTTAGCCATGGTTATTTGCACCGAATCATTTTGCCGTCTGAGGCAGTGTTTTGGCAGAAGACAGCCTTTCGTATATGTATTTTTCTAATTGATTCATTGATTAAGCTAAGCTTGTGCTGAGCATTTCACTTGCCCATGCCAGTTGAGTCATTACTGAGGGTTAAATAAAGCTCAATGTTTTTTTACACTGTGTTTTATGGAGTTTTTTTCTGGTTAGCTAAGGTGCTGTATATAGTGTTCTGGGCAAAGCAGAAAGGTCCACGTCTAAGGCCGCATTCACTAGGACACATTCATGAACATTAAGATATAAATATATTGTGTACAACAGAACATGCGTCTTGGACATCGTGTCGGTTGTATTCATCGCATTTCTATCTGCAACTTTCAGTATGTTGAACGAACCCTCCTGAACCCTATTTCAGGTGACGTGTGAAGCAGGTTTTCTTGTTTGGTTTTCCATCCATGGTGAGCTGTGGTGGTTAGGTCTAGCTGTGGTGGTTTGTCACATTCATGGCATCAGTGTCTGTCTGTCTGAGCAGTCTGGCTGACTGTGTGGCTCATGAGAAGTACATAGAGAACTTTTAAGCTAAATTAGAAAATATTAACTTAGTCTGAGGTCTGCTATTGATTTGGTGCTGTCTGATCACTTTGTATGGCTGTTTTAAGTTTGAATAAGCCTAAATGGTTGACTTCTCTCCATCACCATCTTGTAGTTTGTCAGCATCTTGAAATTACCTTTGCAAATCACTCCATTGCTGTCAGTGGGTGACGTAAAGACCTTTTCAGTTGTCCATTGGTAAAAGCCTGTACTTTGTGAGATGAGCTATAKGAACATTTCAAGATTCCTAGTATGTTCACAGATTTGCAGACACTTCATCTTGTGCTTTTATGCCGAAAAGTATAAATAACATAATACTACATGCTTTACATCATAGTGTTGCCTGGCTCTGACATTTCAGCATGTGCAGCACCATAGACCAGTGTGTACAAGAATACCCTCAAGATGCATACTTTGTCATTAACCTAACCGAAGTTGGCAACCGAAGATGGTGTTGGCGGTCTCTTTCAATTTATCGCCGAATAACGGGACTTCTGTGTACTGTACATGCACATGCTGTTGTGCAGTTCTGCAGCCCTGTCTAGCCAGGCAAATATAATCCATCTGAGCACAGTTGGTGTGAGGCCAGCCTTGCTCTGCCTCCTCTCTGTGGGATGTTCAGGCTGATGTTATTAGGAGGAATGTTTCTCCTCCTCCCAGCTCTAAGAGATGTGCTCACTGTTCAGTGCAGGGCTTTAATTCAATTCAATTAACACCTGTTAATTGAATTGCATTCCAGTTGACTACCTCATGAAGCTGGTTGAGAGAATGCCAAGAGTGTGCAAGCTCTCATTAAGGCAAAGGGTGGCTATTTGAACAATCTCAAATATATATTTTTATTTGTTTAACCATTTTTTGGTTACTACAGGATTCGAAATGTGTTATTTCATAGTTTTGATGTCTTCATTATTATTCTACAATGTAGAAAATAGTCAAAAGAAATAAAAACCCTTGAATGAGTAGGTGTTCTAAAACTTTTGATCGGTAGTGTATTCTTACTCTGATATGCGTACACTTGTTTTTTAAAACAAATATGTACTTTACTCTCCGAGACACAACCCCGGGATTGACATCTGGTTTTACTTTGCAAGTGTTTTTCTCCTGTCACTGGTTGACAATGTTCTGAGGAAACGTATTTGTTTTGCCCTGGTGAACCCGGTAATGAAGGGACCAAATCCTCACTACACTTTACGACACTACAGATCTGACTGATAATGAAAGCAAACACAGTGCAGTATCTTAGTACAGTATAACAAGGATAGTTCAGTTAAGACAAGTGCTAGGTCTTCCTACCTGTTCTATCAGGAGGGATTGTAAATATTTAAATGGTTTTAGTGTTACAGTGGCAGACTCTTCTTGAGGAATCCATCTGTGTTCTCTTAGCCAATGCATTCTCTGCTTGCTTCTACAGTAGTTCAAGCTTGTCATGACCCCACATATGCCTACATAACCCTAACAGCTGTGTCTTACACGTTTCCTGATCTCTGAAGAGCACTCTAAAGATACTCTTCTACTCTCTTCCCTACCCTCTTCTACTCTCTTCCCTACCCTCTTCTACTCTCTTCCCTACCCTCTTCTACTCTCTTCCCTACTCTCTTCTACTCTCTTCCCTACCCTCTTCTACTCTCTTCCCTACCCTCTTCTACTCTCTTCCC
>NC_036848.1:44822084-44867442 GCF_002910315.2 Salvelinus sp. IW2-2015
CTAAGCTTGTGCTGAGCATCTTCACTTGTCCAGCCAGTTGAGTCATTACTGAGGTTAAAATAAAGCTTCAATGTTTTTTTACACTGTGTTTTTATGGAGTTTTTATTCGGTTCGCTAAGGTGCTATATAGGTGTTCTGGCAAAGCAGAAAGGTCCACGTCTAAGGCCGCATTCACTAGGACACATTCATGAACATTGAAGATATAAATATAGTGTGTACAACAGAACATGCGTCTTGGACATTCGTTGTCGGTTGTATCATCGCATTTCTATTCTGCAACTTCGTTGATTGAACGAACCTCCTGATACCTATTTCAGGTGACGTGTGAAGCAGGTTTTCTGTTTGGTTTTCCATCATGGTGAGCTGTGGTGTTAGGTCTAGCTGTGGGGGTTTGTCACATTCATGGGCATCAGTGTCTGTCTGTCTGAGCAGTCTGGTGCAACTGTGTGGCTCATGAGAAGTACAAAGAACTTTTAGCTAAATAGAAATATTAAACTTAGTCTGAGGTCTGCTATTGATCTGGTGCTGTCTGATCACTTTGTATGGCTGTTTTAATGATAAGCCTAAATGGTTGACTTCTCTCACCACCTGATCTTGTAGTTTGTCAGCATGCTTGAAATTCCTTTGCAAATCACTCCATTGCTGTCAGTGGGTGACGTAAAGACCTTTCAGTTGTCCATTGGTAAAAGCCTGCACTTTGATGAGAGGACTATAAGAAACATTCAAGATTCCTAGTATTCACAGATTTCGACTCATCTGTGGTCTTTATGCCGAAAAGTATCAATAACATAATACTACATTGCTTTACATCATAGTTGTTGGCCTGGCTCGGACGGTTCAGCATGTGCAGCCAGCCAGACCAGTGTGTACCAAGAATACCCTCTAAGATGCATACTTTGTCATAACCTAACCGAAGTTGGCACCGAAGATGGGTGTGCGGTCTCTTTCAATTTATCGCCAAAACGGGACTGCTGTGTGTACTGTACATGGCACATGCTGTTGTGCAGTTCGAGCACCCTGTCTAGCCAGGCAAATATAATCCATCTGAGCACAGTTGGTGTGATGCGCAGCTTGCTCTGCTCCTCTCTGTCGGATGTTCAGGCTGATGTTAATTAGGAGGAATTTTCTCCTCCTCCCAGCTCTTAAGAGATGTGCTCACTGTTCAGTGCAAGGCTTTAATTCCATTCAATTAACACCGTTAATTGAATTGCATTCCAGTTGACTACCTATGAAGCTGGTTTGACGAGAATGCCAAGAGTGGCAAGCTCTCTTAAGGCAAGGGTGGCTATTGGAACAATCTCAAAATATATTTTTTATTTGTTTAACCATTTTTTGGTTACTACAGGATTCGAAATGTGTTATTTCATAGTTTTGATGTCTTCATTATTATTCTACCAATGTAAGAAAATAGTCAAAAGAAATAAAAAACCTGGAATGAGTAGGTGTTTCTAAACTTTTTGATCGGTAGTGTATTCTTACTCTGAATGCGTAAACACTTTGTTTTTTTAAAACAAATATGTACTTTACTTCTCCGAGACCACAACCCCGGGACTTGACATCTGGTTTTACTTTGGCAAGTGTTTTTCTCGCGTCACTGGTTGACAATGTTCGGAGAACTTATTTGTTTTGCCCTGGTGAACCGGTAATGAAGGGACCAAATCCTCACTACACTTTACGACACTCCAGATCTGACTGATAATGAAAGCATAAAAACAGTGCAGTATCTTAGTAACAGTATAACAAGGATATTCAGTTAAGACAAGTGCTAGGTCTTCCTACCTTCTCTATCAGCAGGGATTGTAAATATTTAAATGGTTTAGTGTTACAGTGGCAGACTCTTCTTGAGGAATCCATCTGTGTTCCTTAGCCAATGCATCTCTGCTTGCTTCTACAGTAGTTCAAGCTTGTCATGACCCCCATATGCCTACATAACACCTAACAGCTGTGTCTTTACACGTTCCTGATCTCTGAGACACTCTAAAGATACTCTTCTACTCTCTCCCTACCTACTCTTCTACTCTCTTCCCTACCCTCTTCTACTCTCTTCTACTCTCTTCCCTACTATCTTCTACTCTCTTCCCTACCCTCTTCTACTCTCTTCCCTACCCTCTTCTACTCTCTTCTACTCTCTTCCCTACTCTCTTCTACTCTCTTCCCTACTCTCTTCTACTCTCTTCCCTACCCTCTTCTACTCTCTTCCCTACCCTCTTCTACTCTCTTCCCTACTCTCTTCTACTCTCTTCCCTACTCTCTTCTACTCTCTTCCCTACCCTCTTCTACTCTCAAGTTCTACAGTTCCCTGTACCAACTGAAGCTGCAGCATCCTCAGAGAAGAGGGGACATTTTTGGTTGAATTTTGCTCCTCTGCTCCAGCCTGCCTTCCACAAACTAGCCTGAAAGAGCCTCCAGTCTGGCTGCTGCCTGCTAATGCCCCCTGGCAGTGCATGTATGGCTCAGCGAGGGGGAACAGTTGCTGTGCGGTTATACCATGCCAACTGAGATGGATGTTCCTCTGGGCTCTCTGCATTCACACCTGCTTTCTCCCCCAATTGGCTCCCAGACCTGAAATGGCCCTGAATCACAAAGATTACATAATGGGAGTCAGGAAGGCCAAAAACTAGAATATAATTTACTGTAGTAGTCTACTACTATCCCAGATCAGATAAATGATGTAGCAGATAGATGGTAGCATTGCTGTTCATAACAGAGTGTACATACTACAGTGTCATATGTAAAAGCAGAGCAAAGCACAGCATGGAATTTTTGTTTCGTTTTTTTGTCTCTGGCCCACACACAATTCCCCATAATGTGAAAGTAGAATTATGTTTTTCAAATTTTTTACAAATGACTTAAATATGAAAAGCTAAAATGTCTTGAGTCAATAAGTATTCAACCCCTTTGTCATTGCAAGCCTAAATAAGTAAATTAAAAAGTGATTAATTACACTACGAAGATACAGGCATCCTTCCTAACCAGAGCATGMGAGCGGAGTTGAGCGGTTGGAAATCCCGCACCGCTAATAACCGCTCTGTGCTCACAGGGAAAAKAACTGCCYCTCCAKATTCGCTCCATTCATTAACACCCATCTAGTTTTGTGACTGACTGGACCTACCAATAGTTTAAGTATTGAAACCCAACCATATGGCTTTGAATGAAAAGTATTTGAATAAACATGAWAAGGTAATGTAAGAACGGACTTAATTTCAAATAGGCTACATGTTATATTAAACAGCATATAAACACTCTAAATAGGTCTGGAGCCAGACAGGGAGCCTAAGGAACGAAAAATGAATTAGGCTATATTATTTCAATTACTTCAAGGCTATAGCCTACAAAGAAATGCATTTGCGAGTGCGACATGACAGGCTAGTAGGAACATAAAGGGCTCAGCATTTGAACAGCATTTTGTRGTATTAAATGATTGTCTATAAATGACACATATAGGCTGTGACTTATTTAGAATTAAATACAAATTTAACACAATGACTTATTAATGCCTTTTGAATTCTGTTAAGAGAATTTTGTTCTCAATGTTCATAAACTGAACTTCAATTAAACTACTCYGTCTGCAACCCAGAATTTGTAAGATTCTAGTTGAATGAAACAGACGGAGTCCCAGCTTACAATAGTCAGAATGTTTATTCACGGGAGCTCTGAAAATCATACCATGCACATAGCCTTTTATACCTCACATTTGGTCATATAAATGCCCCTCCTCCTCTCTAACACTGTCAATGCTGTTTACAAGTTTTCTCCAACACATACATTGCTTATCATATCCTGCAACATGTTATACAATCTACTACAAGCCCAACAGTTTCTCCCCTCCCTGGGTGGGGAGACCTCCTTCCCTGTTCACAGTTGTCACAAGTTGTCTGCCACAGTTTCTTGTCTGGTAACAGTTCCTCTTTTTTATGCACATACAATCAAGAATTCTAGTCTTATGATTCAACCACATTTTACTCCATTATACAGTGACAGAGTAGAATTCTGTTAGTTATAGTCCTATCATTACTTTAAACATATACATTTAGTCATTATACATAAAATTCAAAAAATGTATTTTTAGAGTTTTATGTATATGACTAAATGTATAGAGTTTGGCCAGTCTGTGGCTTCAGGCTCATGCGATTGTGCCTGGATAGCTGGCCAGCAGCGGAAAATATCCTCTCCACATTTGCAGAGCCCCTGGGGATGCTAAACACCCTTTGGGCCGCTCTTGCCAGGCTGGGCAAACAMGCAGAGTGGTTTTTATTTTTTTCTATAGATAAGGTTTTTACTCAAAATAAGCCAATCAAAATGGAAACCACCTTGAATGTGGAAATATGCCAGGCCTATTGGGCCAAAATCAATTATGGCCTATTGTATAGATAATAGAATGAAAATGAACAAAACATTTAGAAGATCTGATTTTTGGTTTATAAATACTTTGCCACAATGACGCACTTATCTACCCACCTCGTTCCTTTCTTTTAGCATGTGCACGTAGTAAGTACACCATCATGCTTTTGGGMTAAGTGTCTTTTCAGATTCCACAATGATTCTTTAATTTGGACACTACCCTTTATTTAACTAGYCAAGTCTGTTAAGAACAAATTTACAATGACGGCCAAACCGGGACGACGCTGGGCCAATTGTGCGCTGCCCTATGGGACTCCCAATCACGGCCAGATGTGACRAGGTCTCTCTTGGAAAATAGATATTATCTCAATGAGTAAAACCTGTATAAATAAAAGTTAAATAAAAAATGTGATGCAGCCTGGATTCGAACCAGGGACTGCAGTGACGCCTCTTGAACTGAGATGCAGTGCCTTAGACTGCTGCGCCACTCGGGAGCCCAAACATCACCACACTTCCTCTCTTGCTGTTGGTCCTCATCTTTGTAAGTCACCTTGATTTAGCACCTGTGTCTTTCATCAGTTTCTTAATGAAAATATTTAGTGAACTCCATGACAGTAGCTAAAGCAAGGGGCTATAGCAGCACACAAGTAGGCTACAAATGCATGCTGAGGTGGGCATGCCTTGAGCTTGTGAAGTGAGTGCTACTGGAGCAAAATTAGAGCGGGCAAGAAGGACAACGTTTCAGCCTTTGGGAATTGGGCATGCTCCGCTCAGCTGACATACTCTGTTCCTAACTCAGTTGTCGGAGAGGAAGGAAACCGCTCAGAGATTTTCTTATGAGGCAAATGGTGACTTTTTAAAACCGAGTTTAATGGCTGTGATAGAAAACTGAGGATCGATGAAGAACATTGTAGTTACTCCACAGTATTAACCTAATTGACAGAGCGAAAAGAAGGAAGCCTGTACATAATACAAATATTCCAAAACATGCATCCTGATTGCAARAAGGCATTAAAGTAATTCACTTTTTTGTCCTGAATTCAAGGTGTTATGTTTGGGGCAAATCCAATACAACACTTTACTGAGTACCACTCTCCATATTTCCAAGCATTGTGGTGGCTGCATCATGTTAGGGGTGTGCTTGTAATCGTTAAGGACTTTTCATGATAAACAAGCAATAGAATAGAGCTAAGCACAGGCAAAATCCTAGAGGAAAACCTGGTTCAGTCTGTTTTCCACCTTTCCAATTGACCTTTCAGCAGAACAATAACCTAAAACACAAGGCCAAATCTACACTGGAGTTGCTTACCAAGAAGACCGTATATGTTCCTGAGTTAGTTTTAAATAAAATCTGCTTGAAAATGGTTGTCTAGCAATGATCAACAACCAATTTGTAGAGATTGAAGAATTGTTTCAATAATAATGGGCAAGTATTGTACAATCCAGATGTGCAAAGCTCTTAGACTTACCAGGAAAGACTCACAGCTGTAATTACTGCCAAAGGTGATTGTAATATGAATTGACTCTGGATATTAAACATTTAGGTACATATGTGTCTTATATCAGCTGAAAGCTTAAATTCCTGTTAATCTAACTGCACTGTCCGATTTACAGTAGCTATTACAGCAAAAACATGCCATGCGATTGTTTGAGGATGACGCCCCACATCAAAATATTTTTCCACCGGCACAGGTTTCATACATTCACAAATAACGATTAAATATTCACTTACTTTTTGAAAATCTTCCTCTGATTTGACATCCAAAAGGGTCCCAGCTATAACATGTAGTGTCGTTTTGTTAGATAAAATCCTCCTTTATATCCCAAAAAGTCTGTTTAGTTGGCACCATCTATTTGCGTAATCCACTCGTTCAACATGTAGAGAAAGGTATCCGAAAATCTACCCCTGAACTTTGTTTCAACAAGTCAAAATACGTTTCTATTTACTCCTCAGARACCCTAAAATGTAATSAAACTATAATATTTRTTACGGAAATAAGTATGTTCAATAGGAAACCGATTTTAGCAGGTGCGTCCTGTCTTAATGGCACACACAAACACGAATTTCCAAGACTGTGTCCCTGTAKTAAAACMGATTATTTCTTATTCGTTTTTGAAGTTACAAAACTTAACTGTGCATTTATTGACACATGGGGAGCACACCCTGTGGAAGCCATAGGAATTGCATCCAGGGAGCAAATTTTCAATATGACCAACAATAAAACATTTCCGTTTGGTTTTTCTTTGGATTTTCTCCTACCATATCTATTGTGTTATATTCTCCTAGATTATTTTAACATTTCCACAAACTTCAAAGTGTTTTCTTTCCAATGGTACCAATTATATGGATATCCTGGCTTCAGGGCCTGAGCAACAGGGAGTTTACTTTGGGCGCATCATTCAGGTGGAAATTGAGAAAAAAGGGGCCTAGCCCTAAGAAGTCAGAGCGCATAATTATGCTCTAAAAGAAATGCATCAAATTTTTCTCATTCATGTTCATCTGTCTAAATATATAGATTTTTGATAAGATATGAGAATTACTTAGATGAGTTAATATGATCAAATGCTGAGCATCTAAATGCTTTTCTTTGCCACAGCCACCTGTACATTTTGGCCTGACTGAGGGGACCAGTCGACCAGACCAGATGCTAATCGCGTTTTGTAAAGCGAGGGCTTCTGGACAGGACTTCAGTAGCTTGCTCTCTGTCCATACCATCCCGCCTGTTTGTTTATTTACTGCTAATCTTGGCAAGAGGCCTTCTTGAGTTATTACCAAGCCAGCCCACGTTGTGTTACAGGCTTGCAGCACTGCAGTGTGTCACCGTTTGGCTTGGCCCATGCTCTCATTGTCAGCGCGGCCATATTTCCCAACAGTTTGTTATGGAGGCAGGCGAGAATGATCAAATGGGCTATATGCTGAGGCCAAAGCCTCCCGCAGTGTGGGGAATCTTTACTGGCTTTGTGCAGGCACACAACTCCTGTGTGTTCTAACACTGATGTAAATCCTTTTTGGTTGTTTAGTCACTGACTGTCCTTCTGCTTTTGTTTCTGCCGTGAGATCAGAACGGCAGCCACTCCTCAATCGACATGTCCTCTCCATCGCATTCTGTTCTGTGAATCCTCACATAACTTATTGTGGTGGATCCAATGATGCACCTGGCGATGATTGGAATGTTCAAGAGCACCTGCATCAGGTTTTGTAGTCTAGACAGTTTCTATCAGTTTATCCTGATGGTAATAGACAAGGAGACAACAACGTATTTTGTCCATTAGATTGTATCAAACATGCCTTTTTTTTTTGTATATGGGTGTAATTTATACTCTGTGTCTAACCCAAAATACCACACAGAAATTATTTTTGTCTGACTCTTGAGAAGGTCTAATGCATGACTCAACATACAAGTTGTGAAGTTATTTGAATCGCTGTGAGCCCTAAGCTGAATTAAACATGTCCTCTGTCCTGCCTCTGTCTATCTGGTTTGGATAAGTAGCCTARGTTCAAAGTTCTTGAATGTAAATTGAATGATGGTGAACTGTCTGTCATAGGATCACTGTACCTTTTTCTTCAACAAGATGCTTTTGACAAACTCACTTACATTTTTAAAAGCTTCTCGAAGCAGCGCAATGCTAGGTCASGGGCATCTCGTTGCCAGAGTAACATGACGATGCAAATCATGCATTTGTAATTCCACAGTTAACCTTGAACTAATAAATCAATAACACTAACTGGGAACTAGGAAGACTAAAGTATTATTAAAGCTTTTTCTAACCATTTGCATTCAGAATTAGTCTGGGAAATGTGCTTAACATTCTCGGTTTAAACTACTCAGACATGTCATTGAGYAACACTGCTATTTATGAAACATGGGGCTGAGCATTTTCTATCTTTAGATCATCCTTTTCTGAAGAGAGCAAGAATATATTTTCCACTGAATGTAAAAAGTTACCTTCACTATTTGTTTCTATATTCATGTGTCTTTGTGTTTCTTTGGCAGGATGACTGGAACYCTATTGACTCATCAAATCAGGCCCAGGCCCACAGCAACGCAGATGACAAAACCCACAGTCTGGAGACACTCCCCCCAGGTAAGAGCCAGATATRCCAGCCCAGCCAGGCATCCCACAGCGCCATCCATTCTGATTAGACCTTCCATTTACACACAGGCGCAGGAGAGTCCCATTGAGAAAATCAATCGAKGTGTTGTTCAAGCTACTTTGCAATAGAGCAGGGTGTCAGCTGTGGCTCTGTTTAAAACTAGTAAACTACCTTTACTGTTCATAAGGTCAGGGCTAATTATTCAAGGTGTGTGTGTGTGTAGAGAAATGCTATGAAAAGCATCTCAATTCATCTTGGTGTTTTTACAAGTGTCTGATCTTTGTCCCCGGGCCAATCACCCAAGTAGAAAAGCCCCTMTCGTAACAATTTGCAAGCCCATGCGCTCAACCAAACCGGGATCCAATTTAGCAGGGCTGCTTAATGCATTAAGCCTCAGGTGTAAGCATATGCTGACTTTATAGGCTTTTTCTGCATTTAAAAAAGCAGCATGCCATGTACGAAGAGATATATATAAATTGTAGTGTTTTTACCATCATAACTGTGACTGTCACATTCTTTCCTTGGCAAGGTAGTTCTGCGGGAGAGCTGTTCTGTTTAATTTATGTCATAAACATTCCATATTTTCTATATAGGTAGGGCAGGGAGAAAAATCATTCCCATCTGCTTTTGTTTCCTATATTTTATGTAGAAAACAATACCCCTATCAATATTCAATTGTGTCTTGTTTCAGTGGCTTATGCTATTTAGGTCACTCGGCTTAACACTCACGTTTGAGTTAAACAAAGAATTTGCAGAAGGGTGCCCATTTTAATTAAGCTCGTTTCCAGATGGCCTAATGTACAATTAATCCTTTTTTGACTCCAAAGTATAATGGAATGTCTGTGAAAATTGCCTTTTAATTAGCCTGTTCTATCTGCTATCAAATCAAAATCAAACCAAATTCTATTTGTCACATGCGCCAAATACAACTGGTGTAWACTTTACCATGAAATGCTTCCCAACAATGCAGAGTTTAAAATAAAATGGTAACACGAGGCATAAACTAAAATACACAAGAATGGAGCTATATACAGACAGCCAGTACCAGATCAATGTGGAGAGGTATGAGGTATTTTGAGGTATACTGAACAAGAATATAAATGCAACATGTAAAGRGTTTCATGAGCTGAAATAAAGGATCCCAGAAATGTTCAATGCGCACAAAAACCTTATTACTCTCAAATTCTGTGCACYAGTTTGTTAATAYAAAAATTATAATAATTATATTTAACTAGGCAAGTCAGTTAAGAACAAATTCTAATTTACAATGACAGCCTACACCGGTCAAACCCGGACGACGCTGGGCCAATTGTGTNATTATATTTAACTAGGCAAGTCAGTTAAGAACAAATTCTAATTTACAATGACAGCCTACACCGGTCAAACCCGGACGACGCTGGGCCAATTGTGTACCGCCCTATGGGACTCCCAATCACGGCCGGTTGTGATACAGCCTGGATACGAACCAGGGTGTCTGTAGTGACGCCTCAATCACGGCTTTGCAGTGCCTTAGACCGCTGCGCCACTCGGGAGCCCATCCCTGTTAGTGAGCATTTAGATAATCCATCCACCTGACGGGTGTGGCATATCCAGAAGCTGATTAAACAGCACTATCATTACACAGGTGCACCTTATGCTGGGGACAATTAAAGGCCACTCTAAAATGTGCTGTTTTGTCACACAACACAATGCCACAGATGTCTCAAATTTTGAGGGAACGTGCATTTGGCGTGCTGACTGCAGGAATGTGCACCAGAGCTGTTGCCAGATAATTTAAGGTTAATTTCTCAACTATAAGCTGCCTCAAATGTTGTTTTAGAGAATTTGGCAGTACATACAAAGATTATTCTTTGCTTCCAACTTTGTGGCAACAGTTTGGGGAAGGCCCTTTCCTGCTTCAGCATGACAATGCCCCCGTGGACAAAGCGAGGTCCATACAGAAATGGTTTGTCGAGATCGGTGTGGAAGAACTTGACTGGCCTGCACAGATTCTTGACCTCAACCCCATCGAACACCTTTGGGAAGACTGCGAGCCAGGCCTAATCGCCCAACATCAGTGCCCGACCTCACTAATGCTCTAGTGGCTGAATGGAAGCAAGTACCTGCAGCAATGTTCCAACATCTAGTAGAACGCCTTCCCAGAAGAGGAGTGGCTGTTATAGCAGCAAAGGAGTGACCAACTCCATATTAATGCCCATGATTTTGGAATGAGATGTTCGACAAGTAGGTGTCCACATACATTATTTTTTATTGTTTTACTGCTACGGTCGAGCTGAAGAGAAAACAAGTTTTTTTTTTTGCCTCAAGGTTGTATTAAATTAATTCCGTAAAGCTCTGAACTTCATTAGGTCGATGTGAAGTCTCAGCGAACTTGCTTGTTTCTTAAAATTAATTCTACATAGAGGTTTATGATTGGGTTGTGTAACACTTTCATTTTCTGAAGTGTGTGTGTGTGTGTGTGTGTGTGTGTGTGTGTGTGTGTGTGTGTGTGTGTGTGTGTGTGTGTGTGTGTGTGTGGTGTGTGTGTGTGTGTGTGAGCATGTCTGGATGGAAGCGTTGTGGAGGTCACAGCCTAGCGGCTCCATTCTCTTCAGAGAAGCTAATTATACTGATGACGGCTGTATCCTACTCTGCTGCAGGTCCTGTTCTCTCCCTCTTAACTTCTGTACAGAACATGCCTCATTTGGCTTTGATTGAGAATGATGCTGTGTATTCTCAGTCCCTGTAGGAATGTCTTTCTCCACTAATGGTGGTTTTAATTATTATGATGCTGCTAGCTGTTTCTCTGGCCACCACTTTGTGCTTTTGATACAGTACTGTTGTGTACAGTGTATTATGTGCTGTGAGTGAGTTTCGTCTTGGATCAAGATGAGAAGARCACTCAGTTTTAGAGTAATCAATCTTACTTATTGACAATGCTATTATATGAACTGTTTTGATATGTGAGGAATCTGCTGCACAGCACACTAGCCCACAGACACAATTAGCCTCTGTCTGCCTCCACTATGACTGCTCTGCTCAAGAAGAGCGATGGAAGTTATAAGGCTTCATTGATGGCCTGTACAGTGTATACTGTGCATTCCACATTGTTACGTTACAGCCTTATTCTAAAATGTATTAAATATTTGATTTTCTCAATCTACACACAATACCCCATAATGACAAAGTGAAAACAGGTTTGTAGAAATGTTTGCAAATGTATTAAAAATAAAAACAGATGCCTTATTTACGTAAGTATTCAGACCCTTTGCTATGAGACTAGAAATTGAGCTCCGGTGCATCCTGTTTCCATTGATCATCCGTGAGATGTTTCTATAACTTGATTGGAGTCCACCTGTGGTAAATTCAATTGATTGGACATGATTTGGAAAGGCACACACCTGTCTTTATTAAGTCCCACATTTGACAGTGCATGTCAGAGCAAAAACCAAGCCATGAGGMCAAAGGAATTGTCTTTAGAGCTCCGAGACAGGATTGTGTCGAGGCACAGATATGGGGAAGGATACCAAACCATTTATGCAGTATTGAAGGTCACCAAGAACACAGTGGCCTCCATCATTCTTAAATGGAAGAAGTTTGGAACCACCAAGGCTCTTAGAGCTGGCCGCCTGGCCAAACTGAGCAATCTGAGGAGAAGGGCCTTGGTCAGGGAGGTGAACCCGATTGTCACTCTGACAGAGCTCTAGAGTTCCTCTGTGGAGATGGTTATCCTTCTGGAAGATTCTCTTATCTCTGCAGCACTCCACCAATCAGGCCTTTATGGTAGAGTGGCCAGYCGGAAGCCACRCCTCAGTAAAAGGCACATGACAGCCCGCTTGGAGTTTGCCAAAAGGCACCTAAAGGACTCTGACCATGAGAAACAASATTCTCTGTTCTGAMTAAACTGAGATTGAACTCTTTGGCCTGAATGCCAAGCGTCACGTCTGGAGGAAACCTGGCACAATCRCTAAGGTGAATCATGATAGTTGCTGCATCATGCTGTGYGGATGTTTTTCAGRGGCAGGGACTGGGAGACTAGTCAGGATCGAGGCAAAGATGAACGGAGCAAAGTACAGAGAGATCCTTGATGAAAACCTGCTCCAAAGCGCTCAGGACCTCAGACTGGGGCAAAGGTTCACCTTCCAACAGGACAACGACCCTAAGCACACAGCCAAGACAACARAGGAGTGGCTTCAGGACAAGTCTCTGAATGTCCTTGAGTGGCCTAGCCAGAGCCCGGACTTGAACCCGATCGACCATCTCTGGAGAGACCTGAAAATAGCTGTGCAGCGACACTCCCCATCCAACCCGACAAAGCTTGAGAGTATCTGCAGAGAAGAATGGGAGAAACTCCCCAAATACAGATGTGCCAAGCTTGTAACGTCATACCCAAGAAGACTCGAGGCTGTAATCGCTGCCAAAGGTGCTTCAACAAAGTACTGAGTGAAGGGTCTGAATACTTATGTAAATGTCATATCGTTTTTAATAAATTTGCAAACATTTCTAAAAACACATTTTTGCTTCGTCATTATGGGGTATTGTATGTAGATTAATGAGGGGGAAAAAACTGTTTATTCAATTTTAGAATAATCCTCTGACTTAATCCACATTTTGTTGTGTTGCAGCCTGAAAATTTATTACATTTAAAAAAATATATCACCCATCCACACACAATACCCAATTTTGAAATGTTTGCAAATTTATCGAAAATGAAACAAAGAAATATGRAATTTGACATCGCATTCACACCCTTGAGTTAATACATGTTAGAATCACCTCTTGCAGTGATTTACATTTACATTACATTTAAGTCATTTAGCAGACGCTCTTATCCAGAGCGACTTACAAGTCGCATCTGTGAGTTACATCTGTGAGTCTTTCTGGGTAATTCTCGAAGCGCTTTGCACACCTGGATTGTACAATATTTACGCATTTATTCTTTTAAAAATTCTTCAAGCTCTGTGAAGTTGGTTGTTGATCATTGCTAGGCAGCCATTTTCAAGTCTTGCCATAGAGTTAAGCCGATTTAAGTCAAAACATGGAATCTTGTCTTGGTAAGCAACTCCAGTGTATATTCGGCCTTGTGTTTTAGGTTAGTGTCCTGCTGAAAAGTGAATATGTCTTATGTTTTATTTTATTTTTATTTAACCTTTATTTAACTAGGCACGTCAGTTAAATTCTTATTTACAATGACGGCCTACCAAAAGGCAAAAGGCCTCCTGCGAGGACGGGGGCCTGGGATAAAAAAAACAAAAAACAAAATATAGGACAAAACACACATCACAACAAGAGAGACACAACACTACATAAAGAGAGACCTAAGGCAACAACATAAGGCAGCAGAACATGACAACACAGCAATGGTAGCTACACAACATAACAACATGGTAGCAACACAAAAACATGGTACCAACATTATTGGACAAAATCAACAGCACAAAGGTCAAGAAGGTAGAGACAACAATACATCATACAAAGCAGCCACAACTGTCTGTAAGAGTGTCCATGAAATGAGTCTTTGAATGAAGAGCTTGAGATGTTGGAATGCCGACTGAACACCAAGTTTTCCTGTAGGATTTTGCCTGTGCTTAGCTCTATTCCATTTATATTAATAGAAAAGAAAAACTCCCTTGCCGATAACAAGCATACCCATAACATGCTACAAACGTAACTTTTTGCATTCAGGACTGTCACGCCCTGACCATAGAGAGCCCTTGGTTCTCTATGGTGTGTAGGTCAGAGCGTGACTAGGGGGGTGTTCTAGTCATTTATTTTCTATGTGGCTGGTTTGTATGGTTCCCAATTAGAGGCAGCTGGTAATCGTTGCCTCTAATTGGGGATCATATTTAGGTAGCCATTTTMCCCACCTGTGTTTGTGGGATATTATTTGTGTTTGTGCTTGTAGCACCACTGAGGTTATGTTTCGTTGCTTGTTTATAGTTCTTTTGAGAAGTTTCACTGCAAATATAGATGTGGAACTCAACACACGCTGAACCTTGGTCCCGTCCTTTTTAAAGAACGTGACAGAATATCCCACCAACGCAGGACCAAGCAGCGTGTAAATGAGGTAAAGGAGTTTTGGACATGGGAGGTAATCATGGGAGGATGTGAGACCCTTCCTTGGAAGGTGGAAGGACAGTGACGATGCCGGGGACCGCGGCCACGGAAACCCCAATATTTTTTTGGGGGGGGCACGAGGGGTGGTCGGCGGGGCAGCYGAGAGTGCACGAGCCCGAATGGCAAACTCTGGAGGAGTTCAACGAGGGATACCGGAGAGAGGTTTTGGCGAGGAGTATGCTGCAGCGCAGGCGCGCTGAAGAGCGCCTTCTCAGCCCGGTACCGGCTGTGCCGGCTCCACACACCAGGCCTTCAGTGCGCCTCCCCAGTCCTGTACGTCCTGTGCCAGCTCCCCGCACTCTCCCTGAAGTGCGTGTCACCAGTCCGGTGCCACCTGTGCTGGCTCCACGCATCAGGCCTCCAGTGCGCGCCTTCCGAGTCCCGCTCCAAGGCTGAAGCCTTCCTCTGCGCCGGTGCCCACTCCAGGC
Organism: Salvelinus sp. IW2-2015; assembly: GCF_002910315.2. NCBI lineage: Eukaryota > Metazoa > Chordata > Actinopteri > Salmoniformes > Salmonidae > Salvelinus > Salvelinus sp. IW2-2015. The sequence goes on from NC_036848.1 coordinate 44,837,046, forward strand.
ACGGTGTCCAGTCCCGCTCGTAGGCCGGAGCCTTCCTCTGCGCCGGTGGCCAGTCCAGGCACGGCGTCCAACCCAGCTCCATGGCCGGAGCCTTCCTCGGCGCCAGTGTCCAACCCAGCTCCATGGCCGGATCCGTGGGCACCCTCCCCATTTTGGTTTCAGGATTTGCGGCCGGAGTCCGCACATTTCGGGGGGGGGGGTACCGTCACGCCCTGGCCATAGAGAGCCCTCGGTTCTCTATGGTGTTTAGGTCAGAGCTTGACTAGGGGGGTGTTCTAGTCAATGGTTTTCTATGTGGCTGGGTTGTATGGTTCCCAATTAGAGGCAGCTGGTAATCGTTGCCTCTAATTGGGGATCATATTTAGGAAGCCCTTTCTCCCACCTGCTTTGTGGGATATTGTTTTGTGTATGTGCATGTGGCACCACTACTTTCACGTTTCGTTGTTGATATATTGTTTTTTGTAGTTTCACGTTGGATTAAAAATATGTGGAACTCAAATTACGCTGCGCTTTGGTCCGTCTTTCCACACGTCCGTGACAAGGACATAAAGTTAATTTCTTTGCCACATTTTTTGCAGTTTTACTTTAGTGCCTTATTGCAAACAGGATTCATGTTTTAGAARAGTTTTATTCTGTACAGGCTTCCYTCTTTTCACTCCCATTTAGGTTAGTATTATGGAGTAACTACAATGTTGATCCATCCTCAGTTTTRGCCCATTACATCCATTAAACTCTGCAACTGTTTAAAAGCCACCATTGTCCTCATGGTAAAATTCCTGAGCAGTTTCCTTCCTATCCGGCAACTGAGTTAGGAAGCGCTCCTGTATCTTGTAGTGACTGGGTGTATTGATACACCATCCAAAGTGTTATTAATAACTTTTCCATGCTTAAAGGGATATTCAGTGTCTATTTATTTTTTTACGCATCTACCAATAGGTGCCCTTCTTTGCGAGGCATTGGAAAACCACCCTGGTCTTTGTAGTTGAATCTGTGTTTCAAAGCTCTGCTGAGGGGTACAGAGATGTGTGGGGTACGGAGATMAGGTAGTCATAAAAACACTTATTGCGCACAGTCCATGCAACTTATTATATGACTTGTTAAGCAACATTTTTAGGCTTCCCATAACAAAGGGGTTGAATATTTATTGACTCAAGACATTTCAGCTTTTAATTTCTAAAAATATAATTCCACTTTTACWTTATGTGGTATTGTGGTGTAGGCCAGTTACCAGTAGACATGACTCTGAGATCCTGTTCAGATTGCTATTATATATGAATAGATTCCTATTACCCAAGAGCAACTTTTTAAACATCTTTCAACCTTAGTGACATGTTTAAAAGCTTTTTGTCAAGTAAACACAGCCAAAGGAGGAATGTTGCAGCCGAGGAGAGATGGATGGATGAACTGTTGAACTTTCACATCAAAGGAAATGCAATAAAGGAGAGACAACCTGTTCTTAACTGGTATCTGAGGGCAGGATCACAGATCTYGACAGGAACCAGTTCCTAGGTCTGATAAGGTAAAGCTACTTTATAAGGGATTGTTATATACCTTATGTTTTGGAATATACTGCAGCCTATAATGGGTCTTCAGGAATGGCAGTGGGCGTGGAGGATTTGATTTCCTCTTTACAAGTCTAGTACATTATTACCACCAGACCATACAGACTTAACTGCTGTTATTAGCAAAATTAACATATGCCCTAATAACGTAATGAGGGTTATGTACGTGAAGATATTTGATGTCAAAAAAACTGATGACAAAAGAGATTCTCGTTCTACTGCCCATCTATTTAGATCAAGCTCCAGAACATGATGACCTGAGACTGAACCATTTAATAGATTGCAACATTAATTTCATAAATAGTCATCTGTTGCTCATGTTAATCATGGAAATGACAAGGTCATCTGCTTTCCCTTTTTAAGCTTAGCTAGRTATAATGCCCCCGGCATGCAATTCACCATTACATTTCTGTGGAACAATTAGCATCAGTGACAGATTATTCTCATACCCTCCTAATTATCATGCGGAAACAGGCTGCCAGAGCTCCATGAGATGAATTGCTCATGGTCTTTTTTGTCTCCGTGCCCCCACCCTGTCTGAGAGACAATGTAATCAAATGCTCACATGTTTTAGAGGCTTCATTCATMGGGCTCCCGAGTGGCGCAACGGTCTAAGGCACTGCATCTCAGTGCTAGAGGCATCACTACAGACCCTGGTTCGATTCCAGGCTGTATCACAACCGGCCGGGATTGTAAGTGCCATAGGGTGGCGCACAATTGGCCCAGCGTTGTTAGGGTTTAGCCGGGGTGGGCCATCATTTTGAATAAGAATTTGTTCTTAACCGACTTGCCTAACCGACTTGCCTAAAAAATTACTTAACAGCTGCATTAGTATTTAGCCGCATTGATATCCAGTGTGTATGTGGGGACATTTTGTTTTCATACGTTGTTGTGACAAGCATTACAATTAAATATGGATGTTTTAAAATGTATATATTTTTTTATGTGTAATAATCTGACTAGGCTTGTGTGAGTGTGCGCTCCTGCAAGAGGGAGAGAAAGAGACACGGAGTTTGTAATGCAGGCTCTTATTACAGTTTGGTAATGGCTCTCAAATCATCTTTAAGCTCTGGAATGTGAAAACTAAACACGATGGTCACTTGATGAAGTGCTAGCAGCTGTTTTTTGCCCAGTAAGGGGGAAAGAGGTTAGAATATCTTAATTTACTGTGCTGTTGTCCACTGTACCAGTGTTTCCCCTAMGAGTTTTTTCAGCAGGGGTGGCAAAGGTAGCGGGAGATTGTTATTTTTTTTGTAAAATTATTTCTGGTGTCTTTTTATAAAGAGTATCCAAAATGCAAAAATTGAATTATGTTGACACCATCTGAAATATAACTGATGYGCGCCACTGCACTGTAGGGAGATGATGAGCAAGCYGTGGCTGTGCGCTCGTGGCTTTCATTCGGGCCACTGCTCACTCTGTTTGCTACAAATATAAGTTGTAACTTGTCTCACTGATCTTAAAGGGATAGTGTGAGATTTTGGCAATTGAGCTCTTTTTCAATTTACTCAGATGAACTCATGGATACCATTTTTATGTCTCTGTCTGCAGTTTGAATGAAGTTTTAAGGTAGTTTCGCAAGCCATTGCTAACTAGCGTTGGCATAATGACTGTAAATGGATCATCTGATTATTGGTAACTAGAAAAAGTGCTTAATTGCCAAAATTGCACTATCCATTTAAAAGCAAAATTACATATTTTTTGGAGTGGTGGCAACTGCTGCTAAATGAATATAGGGYAAACACTGCTGTACTGTATATTTATTTAATCTCCTGTGTCTCTACTCTGGTTTGCAGGCAAGGTGAGGTGGCAAGACTTTGACCAGGACCTATATGTCGGTGCTACGGTGGTGCGGCCGGGGCAGGATCCCTACGCTCGCAACAAGTTCAATCAGGTGGAGAGTGACAAGCTCAGGATGGACCGRGGAGTCCCTGACACCAGACACGACCAGTAAGTCTCTATTCAACCTCTGTCATGGGTGGAATTAAGTAAGGAAGAAATGGGAACAGAATTAAATAATTTTCGCAAATTCATGGCGTTTTTACTGCAGTGAGTTGTAAAGTGATTAATCAGTGAACTTCCCCATTAGTAATGTCCTATGGAGGAAAAACTGGGAACTCCTGCTGTCATCTGATTATCAGGAGGGCAAAATTAATCAAAGACAGAAGTATATAGTGTACATCTTTCTTGTTCCTCCCCCTTAACACTTAACAGGGTTTCTTCTGCTGGTGCCTCAATATAACCTAACTAAGCCTCACAAGAACACTGGACAGTCTAGCAGAGACCTTTTGGTGCAATCATCTGAAGCTCCCAATTGGCTCGCTCACTCATCTTCTTTTCGAAGACAAACTGCTCAAAGATCAAAGTAAGTGCAGGTCCTCTGGGGGAAAATACAGGCGTATAGATGGCTTATTGTGGGGGGTRCTGATGGTAGATTGATAGCGAGTTACACTTCCATTTTCTTCCTAGTTGGAGCAGTTGATGATGAATCGATGGTGCCTGTAGTTCTTTATACAACAGGGGGGTCTAATCCTGGATGCTGATTGGTTAAAACTGCATTCCAGCCGGTGTCTATTCCACAAGTTACTCAAGTCGTACAGATACGGAACTTGGGAGTCCTTCCAAATGTCCACCTGCTAAAGCTATACCCGTTGAAATGCCTATTTACTCTGTTCCGTCTCACTGCATAATCCAAAGTCTCAACAGCCCAGCCAGGCAATTTATAAACTTGAAAATAMCAATAGAAAACAGMTAAAATGAAACGATGTGCTGCTAGTTTGCCTTCTTTCCAGTTTCAGTTTGAAGTGATTGTGTAAGGTTTGTTGTTGGCTAGCTCCTCWGAACAACAGTGTCCTGACGAGAGAGCACATTTTCTATGCCAGGCGAAATRGTGCATCATTAGCTTATTGTAATGGATGTATCCAAATAAATGTCACTAGACAACAGCATAAACTAACGCAAATAACAGAATAACAGCTACTTTGCTCTTATTCTGGCTGCACTGTTTGACATGACTGTAAGTAGCTAGCAAGCAAGGAATAAGAACATTTACAGCCAGTATGGCAACGGAACATTTAGAACAAACGGCTGGGTCGCGTCTCTGGCAACCGGACCGATAGAATGGACGAGCAGCTGGCTTAGGTAGCAACCCTAGATTTGTGTCGGGACTATATCTTGTGGAAGGATGAAATAGTATGAATAAATTCATCAAAATAATATTTTTTTATGACAATATGTCAATCATTATTTTAATATGTTGGTAACCTGTTGTATAAAAGTGATAATTCCCTCAAAGCCGGTGTTTGGAGGATATATTTGCATGGTTTGCCGGCCCTCGATTTTGTCTTGGGCCTAACAACACCCSTGGCAATATATCTTCCAAACACCAGCTTCGAGGGCATTATCACTTAATTGTGGTCCAACGATGTCAATGTCCTGCTTGATTTGTGTCTCTGGGTGGGCCAGGTCAATAGAGCTTAGATAGATACTCCAGAGAGAACCTTCAGATAACAGGAATCCTACTCTGGAAGAGCTTCATCCATTATCCCTGTCAGTTTAACATATTCATCTCACTCTCGTCATCCATTTAGAGAATCACTGCTTTTTTATTTGCCCCGGGAAACTTCTGTGGCCTCTCTCTTATACCCTCGGATTTCCATAACGTTTGAATTCCGGACTTAGCATGAGATTTGTCTTCATGTGTGCAATGGATTCTTTATTTCTTTGGGAGGYTGTACATGGCCAAGTGGGTTGTTTTTTGAGTAAAATGGCTGTGACTAAGGCAGGTGCCCAGGGACTTCCCCAATAATGCAATATCATATTGAACTGGAAGCGCTCCTTACCTTTTTATCTCTGATGCCCAGTCATCTGCCACTGCTTTGGGTATTCTGATGTCGAGGCCTTTTGGCCCCGTGGGACACAGTGTGTTACAAGAGAAACTATCGAAGAGAGTGAAGGGGTGGCAAGGGGCAGGATGATCCATCAAAGTGGATACAATTTGACAAAGGACGGGTGGCAGAGCATAGAAGCCAATGTGTTGGAATGCTAATGAGAGGGAGCGGTCGGTGGCTGTAACAAAGTGTCTTTCCCTCTCTGGCATTCTCGCTGGCATTCTCTCTGGCATTTTGATCAATGTTTTCTGGAGGCCCAGGAGTTGCCCCTGCTCCACATTGGTGCCCTCATGTCAGCCCAAGGAGTGGTGCTCAAAGGTACAATTGATTATCCTSTGGCCTTCCCCCCTGTGCTCCCTGGGACTTAGAGCACTATCCCTGCCCAGATATCAGGACAGGYGGGCCAAATCCTTATGTCATGAGTAAGTCGAAGAGTTGTTGTTTTGGGCTTCAGCGGTGGATTGAAATGTCTGCTACTCCTTGTAAATGGAAACATGGTGTCTGATATAGGACTTGTGTATGTTGACTCATAAGATTACACAGATWGATTCCTGGCAGGTTTTCGTGCTATTTTTCTGATACTTTACATAGCATGGACCAAATATGACATTGGCCAGATGTAGCAGGCATTGAAGCAATGTTTATTTAGCTACAACATTTTGATTTAGCTAAAATATAACATAACATCTGATAAATATTCTCCACCGTCGATGCTCGTGGGTCATGTTGACAGCAGTGTTCTTCAGTGGCCACAAATTAATATATTGAGGTAAGCATTTCTGCCACTCTGTGAAAACARTTTCTCCCTCTGTCCCATCTGGCTGATGCAAATATAATAGTGGGTGGGCACTGGGCGGTAAACAAAACAAAAATCTCTGGAAGTCGATACATATTTATAAGTCATTGCCGTCTGCAATTAYAGCCTGATTATTCAAAAATATGATTATGGGTGTGAGTAAAATATGTATTTGTGTGTCACTCAAAGCAGTTGCCTCTAGAATCTAGACAACTGCTCATACTGTACCTGCATATGTAATTGGAATTTTGGGCAATCGTTCAGTTGACAGTAACAAATGTAAAATGGCCATTTTTAACCATCCACAGGTTTAATCATCATTTTCTCTGCATAATGAATTATTTTCCWGCTAATTTCTCATGACATTTTTGCTGGACTTGGACAAACATTCTTGTCCCCGCATGTTCTAGATTAATCAGTAGCTTGATTATGGTTGTTCCTGGAGCTGCAGGACAAATACATTCCAGTCCAAAAAATAAGTAAATTGTGCTTCTTACATTAGATTAATGTAAAATATCCAATTTATATACAGATTTTGGAATCACTAGGGAAAGCACTATAGATGACTTAAGTCACCAGTAAGTAACGGTTTGGGGAGGCCTGTGGTGTTCTTAGCTAACACAGAGTTCACCATCTCTCGTTATCGTCTGTGGGTCCCACGAGCTAATAGAGCTGGAATTTACTCTCAACTCTGTCTTTGCAAAGACCTTAAAGACCCCTTAAAGTACCTAAAATATGCTCTCGAAGTTGTAGGATGTGACTATCTCATTCATGTGTAATACACTAAGCATTTAGCCACTCCACCATACTGTACATAGGTCTGTGGTTTATGACTGGGGCAGGTATGCAGGAAGTCTGTCAGGGATGTCTGTGTCCCAGCACAGGCTTCCTATTGATCCTTCTGACAAGTCTGCCCATACTTTGTCAGGAGTTGCAGTTCAGGAACTGACGCCTGCTTCTGGCTGTGTCAGTGCGTCTGCAGGAAAGTTCTCCAAATGGAATGCAGGGTCACTTCTACTGGCAATATTGCAGTCATCGGGAACCAGACTGAATATTACAGTCATCAGAAACCAGACTGAAATATTACAGTCATCAGAACAAGACTGAAATATTACAGTCATCAGAACAAGACTGAAATCATCTACAGTCATCAGGAACAAGACTGAAATATTACAGTCATCAGGAACAAGACTGAAATATTACAGTCATTCAGGAACAAGACTGAAATATTACAGTTCATCAGGAACAAGACTGTTGATAATATTACAGTCATCACAAACCAGACTGAAATATTACAGTCATCAGGAACCAGACTGAAATATTACAGTCATCAGGAACATCAGAACTGAAATATTACAGTCATCAGGAACCAGACTGAAATATTACAGTCATCAGGAAACAGACTGAATATTACAGTCATCAGGAACCAAGAACTGAAATTTATTCAGTCATCAGGAACCAGACTGAAATATTACAGTCATCAGGAACCAGAACTGAAATATTACAGTCATCAGGAACCAGACTGAAATATTACAGTCATCAGGAACCAGACTGAAATATTACAGTCATCAGGAACCAGACTGAATGTGAACATCGATATTTCAACATTTTGTCTTCTCTCCTCTGTTGTTATGTGGATGAGTATTGCAATGAGTGCTACAACGGCACACTCCTCTTTGCTTTCACCCAAATGCCCTCGTGCAGCTTTCACCCTGGCCTGTTAGTCTTAAAACGGAAATGGGGAAGAATTCACAGTGATTGATTTGTTTATTCCAGAGGTACCGCATGCTGATTTAATTTCCCATGTGTCTGTAGAGAGCTGTAACTTCTAGGAGGGGATTGAATTGTATCTCTCACCTGTCAATGTGCCAGGTTCACAGTATGTGCTCCAGTGAAAATTATTTAATGCTGAGGTCTCTGTATACATAGTTGCTGGATATCAGTGCCAGGGGGTGGCACATTGATTTGTTTGCTTCACCAGCTTGGATCCTCTCACTGTGTGTGGGTTGAAGTATGTGGGGGTTAAATCTACGCCGGTTCACCATATATGGCTGTAGTTGTCAGTGTATTTGAATCAGGGTTTCCTCTGTAATTGACATTAAAGTAGTTTATCAATTGATATGATTCAGTGAAAACGATCTTTATTGTGCATATTGGTTTCCATGACACTACAGGATTAGGCCAGTGTCTTTGAAAGTTTCATGTCTTCTTCACTGAGAATTGAGTTGCGCTCTCCCAGTGTCTGGCTGAAACTGTTGGCATYCGAGTGAAAGAGGACCATTTGGAGGACCATTTCTCAACAGAGTGCATCACGGGTACTTCCTGTTTGAGCTTCTAGTTATAGAGTCATGATCTGATTTTTCAGATGAGGGAGGACCTTGTATGGTTGCTTGTGGTCTAGGACTTTATCACCCCTAGTGGCGAAGGAGACATGTTGATGGAAGTCGGGCATTACGTGTCTTAATGACGTAGAATTAAAATCACAGACAAAAAGGAAAGCAGATGCATGGTTTCGTGCTTGTTTATAGCCTTGTATAGTTCGTCAAGTGCCAGCTTGTTGATTTTCTCGCCCTGGTATGTATGTATGTATGTATGTGTATATATATATATGTATACGTGTGTGTGTATATGTGTATGTATATATGTGTATGTATATATATATATGTATATATATATATGTATATATGTATATGTATATATATGTATATATATTATAATAATGGGTGTGTGTGTGTGTGTGTGTGTGTGTGTGTGTGTGTAGTATATATACGTATGTAAAAATGTATGTGTGTATATAATATATATATATACACACACACACGTATGTAAAAATGTATATGTGTGTGTGTGTATATAAACACAGTTGAAGTCGAAAGTTTACATACACCTTAGCCAAATCATTTAAACTCAGTTTTTTACAATTCCTGACATTTAATCCTAGTAGAAATTCCCTTTCTTAGGTCAGTTAGGATCACCACTTTATTTTAAGAATGTGAAATGTCAGAATAATAGTAGAGAGAATGATTTATTTCAGCTTTTATTTATTTCATCGCATTCCCAGTGGGTCAGTAGTTTACATACACTCAATTAGTATTTGGTAGCATTGCCTTTACATTTTTTTTAACCTGAGTCAAACGTTTCGGGTAGCCTTCCACAAGCTTCCCACATAATTTGGGTGAATTTTGGCCCAGTTCTCCTGACAGAGCTGGTGTAACTGAGTCAGGTTTGTAGGCCTCCTTTTTCGCACACACCTTTTCAGTTCTGCCCACAAGTTTTCTATAGGATTGAGGTCAGGGATTTGTGATGGCCACTCCACTACCTTGACATTGTTGTCCTTAAGCCATTTTGCCACAACTTTGGAAGTATGCTTGGGGTCATTGTCCATTTGGAAGACCCATTTGTGACCAGCTTTAACTTCCTGACTGATGTCTTGAGATGTTGCTTCAATATGTAGACATAATTTTAATTTTCTCACATGCCATCTATTTTGTGAAGTGCACCAGTCCCTCCTGCAGCAAATCACCCACAACATGATGCTGCCACCCGTGCTTCATGATTGGGATGGTGTTTTTCGGTTTGCAAGCATCCCCTTTTTCCTCCAAATTTGTTTCATCAGACCGGAGGACATTTCTCCAAAAGTACGATCTTTGTCCCATGTGCAGTTGAAAACGGTAGTCTGGCTTTTTTATGGCGGTTTTGGAGCAGTGGCTTCTTCCTTGCTGAGCGGCCATTCAGGTTATGTCGATATAGGACTCGTTTTACTGTGGATATAGATACTTTTGTACTGTTTCCTCCAGCATCTTCACAAGGTCCTTTGCTGTTGTTCTGGGATTGATTTGCACTTTTCGCATCAAAGTATTTCATCTCTAGGAGACTGAACGTGTCTCTTTCCTGAGCGGTATGATGGCTGTGTGGTCCCATGGTGTTTATACTTGTGTACTATTGTTTGTACAGATGAACGTGGTACCTTATGGCATTTGGGAATTGCTCCTAAGGATGAACCAGACTTGTGGAGGTCTACAATTTTTTTCTGAGGTCTTGGCTGATTTCTTTTGATTTTCCCATGATGTCAAGCAAAGAGGCACTAATTTTGAAGGTAGGCCTTGAAATACATCCACAGGTACACCTCCATTGACTCAAATTATGTCAATTAGCCTATCAGAAGCATGACATAATTTTCTGGAATTTTCCAAGCTGTTTAAAAACTATAGTCTGAAGGTACAATCCATCCAGAAGTTTTTTTTCCTTTTTTTTCTCCAGCTCACCACTTATTACAATGGCTGTCAATGGGAATATAAAAGGAATACCTCCAGATTGCAGTTCCTAGGGCTTCCACTAGATGGCAAGTCTTTCTAAAGCGTTTCAGGCTTGTTTTTTGAAAAATTTGTAGAATTTGTAGTAAGTGGCTCCCATTTTGGCTGTGGTGTTCGTAGCGTTGTCCGATGAGGAGCGCACTTCGTTATTTATCTCCGGTAATGAACGTACTATTCTCCGTCTTAAATTTGATCATTTTTTTATCATTTGATCATACACATACACACACAGTGTGTATATATATATAATATATATATATATATATATATATATATATATATATATAGATAGATAGATAGATAGATAGATAGTTTTCATTTGTTATTGTGATGTATATATATATATATATAGCAGTCACAATAACAAATGAAAACTTTCTGTGCAGGTAGACGGGTGGCATTTGACCATCAGGTTATCCAAGACGGGTGAACAATGGGTCGAGACTTCCATTGCGCCAGAGTCGGCACACCATTTGCTGTAGATGAAGAGGCATACCACTCCCCCTCTCAATTTCCCTGAATCCGATGTCCTGTCCGCTCGGGGGAATGGAGAATCCATTGAGTTGGATAGCCTTCACCTTGCGAGGGCTCACCCTCTCTTGCCTCTCTTTCGCCGGCGTTTCCTCTTGGATAGCTTAAAAATTGAGTCGGTATTACACAAAGAGACCAGTGCAGAGGAGATYCATGTTGTGCAAAAAAAGTAATGATAAACGCCAGAAGTATCACAAAATAGCAAAGTTGGGTCCGAGCTCGCAAGATGACAGCCATACAGTACGGCGCCATCTTTCCTGTCTCTGCACTGCCTGRGGCTGTCTGCCCAGCACCATCGAACACTTAAATGAGAGATTCCGCCTCCTCTGATTCTTGTCACAACAGATGCCTTTTATTTCGGTGTCCTTTTGWTGTTGTTGACCAGCTTAAATTGCTTGGCTTCTTGAATCTTCAGACAGACCATTAACMTGGATGGCAGGAGACATGCTGGAGGCCTGCTGGAGGCCGCAGGTCTTAATTGGAATGTTTTATGTATGGTCTGTTGTCGACCCAGCGTGGACTCGGTAACCGCTGTCTGCCGTTTTGGCCACTCTCTCCAATTCTAATGAAGCGTTCTCAGTGTACACTGACGGATACATATTTAATGAGGAAGGTGAGCCAGTTACATTATGAAGCGCTGAACGGRGTGCAAGTGAGGCCACCAAAGGACCAGGCAGTAGACTATACAAAGCAACTCATCAGCTGTGCTTGTTTTTCATTTGTGCTTGTCTTTTATATCCCCTCCCTACAGTATCTTGTTACTGACACCTCATTTTAATTACAGAGCTCAGAGGGAGCTACATTACATGCCATACATGAAGTATGAATCCTAATTGTTGTCTATGCAATGAAAAGGGAGTGCCACAGTTTTTTTTGATGGAACAGCAAGCTGGTGTCAAGGGCTTGGTTAAGCCTGGGATGGTTTACTAGACTGGTTTACATCCATTTGAAGAACAGAGAAGCAGCCTTCAGCATGGACTTTCATGCGAATGCAGTCCTAACAGTAATGTGGGTTAGGAATTTAAGTATTTATATTTGAAATACTTATTTTCTGTGTATTTTAGTATTTTCAAATGACGTGTCCAATTCACCTTCTATTTTCAAATAGCTTACTTTTTTCCAAATAAATGTCTAAGACCAACCAGACCTGGGTTCAAATGCTTGGGGTATTTTTAAATATTTTTATTTGAAAATACACTGAGTATTTTCAGTATTTGAGTATTTTTGTTGGCCCGGATGATACAGTACTTGCTGTGCTCTGTACAATGTGGACTACTCCCATAGTTGACCTCTGCTCTGGGAACTATGAGCAGCTATTTTTTGCCTGGAGTGATTCCTGCAAAGGGAGAGTCGTGTCTTGTCTTGTAACTCCTTTAGGAAGCATTGATTGACGTCAAAGCCTTACTCTTGTCCCTCCATTTCTCCATCTTCTCTCCTCTCTCCAAGGAGGCTCGTCATGGGCAGTCTCTGTGTCGATGGGTTTGACGTGGGGAACCTCTATGCTCTCACCCATACTCAAAGCCGAAGCTGCTGGTGACTGGGCTCTAGCGGATTAGCCCATCTCTGTCATATTGAAATCTTAAGGGGCTTGTCTGAGCCTCCATCGCTTAAGCAAGCAAGACTTGCTGTCGATCACATCTTCACCAAACCGTCACAAGAGTGTGTGCAAAATAGAGCCTATTTTTTATATAGGATACAGATCGAATACATTCACCCAGCGTGTTGGAGCACACAACACCAGCTAATTTTTTAAATCTTGTTTAAAAGATAGATAATTGGTCCTTTTTGGCCATTGAGTGTGTTTTCAGTGCCCTAATGAATTTGCYTGTTTTCCTGTCTCCTTCAGCTGCCGGCATAAACAGTGGAAGACTGAGCTGCCTGCTTCTAGTGTGGTCATTACCTTCCACAATGAGGCCCGCTCAGCTCTGCTCCGCACCGTGATCAGGTGAGCACACACACACTAACAGGCTAGGCCTGGAGATACTAACCCATGTCTAACCCTCCCTCCCTCCCCCTCCAGTGTTCTTAAGAAGAGTCCCCCACACCTTGTCAAGGAGATTATCCTGGTGGACGATTACAGCGACAACCGTGAGTTTCTGTTTGATGAGTGGTCTTAACTCTCTCTTTTGCCCTGTGCCTCTGTCACTCTGGATCAGTACTGGCACTGGTTTAGAGGTTCCAGGCCCTTCTCTCCCCCACCACCCAGTCTGTAAACTAAAGCCCCTGTCCTGAACCATTGTCGAGCCTCCCTCCCTCTCAACTCTGGGTGACCCCCAATCCTAAGGGCACATGCCTCTTGCTTGGGCTTTGATGGCTGCGCACTCCAGACACTTTAACAGACATCACACCTATCATATGTTTTTTTTATTTCCCTCCATAGTTTTCATCAAGGTCTCATGTTGTACATTAAAGTGTTTTGAGATAGATTGAAGCTACTTTGATATTTGAGTCGTTCTAGAGTTGTCCGTCAGTGTCTGGGCCACTGCGTAAACCTTTGGTCCCGCTTTATATGAAACAGAACTGAATAAAGTCTTCATAAACCCATTATAAGGCCTATATAGATGTTTATTTGACATATGTATATAGATGGTTTATTTTAATAACCGTTTGTTGTCTCGTGGTTCAGCTGAGGATGGAGCTTTGTTGGGGAAAATTGAGAAGATCCGGGTTCTTCGAAATGATCGACGAGAAGGTGAGTGGACAAATGGGAAAAGGAATAAAACTGTTAGTTGGAAATGAGTGGTCAGGCTTCATTCATCATAGTATTTGATGCCCATTTTTATTGACCTTGTCCAACGCTGCATGTACCCTAATCAGTGATTTGCCAGTTGTAAAAGCAGAGAAAAATTATTTGGGCTAGGAAAGGATTGAGTTTAAAACAGAGTCCTGATTGTTAGGGCAATTCTCATGAAAAGCACTGAACAGGTTTATAGGGGCCAATGGGGAGAAAATATACACTCCAGAACAATGAAGAGTTTGTAACAAGCAGAGTATATTTTTGAAAAGTGCTTTGTGTGCTGTCCAATAGAAAGAACATTGGGCCAAAAATACCTGGCTGCAGTCCTCTGTTCATTATCGCTATCTCTTCAAAACMGATTACCTCATTTACAACTCCACAATCCCACACTGCACACTGCCCCCTTCAACCAATTAAGCATGAATTTGATTATCGAACCCGGGATCAAAGAAAGTTAATATGAGCTAGCACTTCAGCAAAGATACTAGATGACTTCAGAAGTCCATTAAAACGTACTAATTAAATACACTGAGTGTACAAAACATTAAGAACACCTTCCTAATATTGAGTTCCACCCCCCTTTTTGCCCTCAGAACAGCCTCAATTCGTCAGAGCATGGACTCTACAAGGTGTCTGGAATGCTGGCTCATGTTGACTCCAATGCTTCCCACAGTTGTGTCAAGTTGTCTGGATGTCCTTTGGGTGGTGGACCATTCTTGATACACACAGGAAACTGTTGAGCGTGAAAAACCCAGCAGAGTTGCAGTTCTTGACACAAACTGGTGTTCCTGACATCTACTACCATACCCCGTTTAAAAGCAATCTTTTGTCTTGTCCATTAACCCCTCTGAATGGCACACATACACAATCCATGTCTCAATTGTCTCTAGGTTTAAAAATCATTCTCCTCCCCTTCTACACTGTAGAAATCATTCTCCTCCCCCATCTACACTGTATTGATCAAGTGACATCAATAAGGGGTCATAGCTTTCACCTGAATTCACCTGGTCAGACTATGTCATGGAAAGAGCAGGTGTTCCTAATGTTTTGTACACTCATTGTAGCTATCACTTTAATAATTTAACCATATTTTGGTGATATGCACATCCCAAACTTCAGAGAACCGGTGCTGGGCAATACGTATACTTAGATAAAGAAGTTAGAGCCTCGCACACACATGAATAGCCCATTGTGTATTTGTAGATTACATCATGTTGTTGACACCTCCACAGGTCTGATGAGATCTCGGGTGAGGGGGGCCGACGCAGCCACTGCCAGTGTTCTCACCTTCCTGGACAGCCATTGCGAGTGTAACGAACACTGGCTGGAACCGCTGCTGGAGAGAGTGGCTGAGGTCAGTGTGTCTGTCCCACAGTCACAGAACACGCACACACCTGACATTTAGTGCACACACACCGGAACACATAATGTTCAGCATTGTATTGAAGCTGCAGCCACCGCTGACTATGGCCTGAGCTCAGACGCTTACCGTTATCCTGTTATTAGCATTTTATCTGCTGCTCACTGCGCTGATCTGTTGAGTTGTTGTGTTGGCAGAGAGAGGAGAGCGCACCTGGAGATTTCTCAGACAGGCAGGAAGACAGACACAAAGACATGCAGACACTGGCAGGGGGCAGGTGGACAGACAGACAGACAGACACACACAATGACACACTGACAGACGGACAGGCAGGGGGGCAGCCGGACAGACAGACTGACAGATAAACACACTGACAGACATTGGTGATTCAGAGGGGCTAAGACGAGCACAGGTAACGATAGACACATTCAAGGTTCTTAAATGGATACACAGACAGAGGGACAGTTTGGGGTTCAGCCAGGTAGGGTAAACATGACTAGAGTTGCTAAAGAATGCAATATCGACAAGCTTTAAGAGTATTACCTACTGTACGTGTACGTGTCACTCAGTTGTGGGGAGGAGCTGCCGCACCCTCCGCTAGCAAACAAGTGCATTGCACCAGGACGTGCATCCTGTTGGGCACATGCCCAGCAAGGACGGTTCAAAGAGACACACACACACACACACACACGTGCTTGCAAACAAACAGAACAACACAGCTTTTCAACCCCTCTTGAGTTTTCCATTATTTTTTTACTGCGTACACTTGGCTTCAACACTTGTTTACTGCTGTCGGGTCTGAACACAGTTTAGGAAAACTAAGTAATATGATTTAATGAGCTCTAACTCACCGTTGGTTTGACCAATCTTCCATGGAACACTGTCACTGCTGTAGTTCTGTTGTTCCAACAAAAGACTTGGAATAGTTCTGAAATGATTCAATCCATCTGATTATGTCACTCTCAGCAAATCATCCACTTCCCTCTTGGAAATCTATTTGTGTTCTGGCTGCGTTAGGCTCATATATTTAAGTACAAATTTGGGCAAATGTTTGACTCGCCGTAGATCTGTTTTGGACTAACTTTGTTATAGCTTTTATCCAGTGCCTGGATTGAAATTATGCTGTGGTTTTACTGAATATTTCAGTCCTTCAGTAATGCTGAATTCAGATCCAGTGGACAGTCTCTCAATTGGTTTGAATTGAGAGACCACCTACCTCTGTTGCCCCCATGCCCACCCCATAAAATACTTTTTGGCTTCTTTTGGTTTAAATTAACAGTTTTGGTGGCAGAGGGGCCTGGATGTTGGGAGTCTTTGTGGCCCGCCTGGAAAATAATGTAGCAAAATCTAGCGGAACACTCTGGATCTTTGTGGTCTCATCTTAATCTCTCTTTACTTCTCCCACAGGACAAAACGCGAGTTGTTTCCCCCATCATCGACGTCATCAACATGGACAACTTCCAGTACGTAGGCGCCTCGGCCGATCTCAAAGGAGGTAAATCCCACTCATCTACGCCAGCAGCTTTCCTTTCCTCGCTAGGGCAGGCTGGCCTTTAGGAAAATCACACTGCAGTTTTCCACTCGGTGCCCAATGTCACCTTCTGCCAAAGATGTCTAGGTTTTTTGGTGTGTGTGGCTGGCTGGCTAGCTGTGCGTGCACATGTGTGTGAAAGCAAAGAAGAGAATAAGTACATGATAAATCTTGAAAATGGGAATGCCCTTTGGAATGGAAACTATTTGATTGATTCGTCCAAGGATATAGGCAGATAACATTAGCACGGTGTCGTTGTGTATTCTATACGGCTTATGAGAAGTGTTATGTACAGCCATAAGAAAATAGAGGGAATGCCACAGATATGTGATCTATCAGATAGGCATTGTGTGTGATATAAATTTTAGTAGGAATACAATCACATCTGACAACCAGCARGGCTTTTTCCTGTTGTCAAAATGACTCAACTCTTATTCACTTGAAATCACTTGAAACCTAATCTGTACCTGGTGTATGTTTTTCCACCTCTAGGATTTGATTGGAACCTGGTCTTCAAGTGGGACTATATGACCCTGGAGCAGAGGAGGGCGCGTCAAGGAAACCCCACTGCTCCAATCAAGTAAGCCACCCTCTGCTCTGTCTGTTCTTTCTGCTGCCCTTTCCTGCCAGCCTCACCTCTACTAATAATTCATAGCTACGCATCTGGGCCTGCTGGAGGAGATGCTGAGGCAGGCAGCATTAGATGTCAGTATCAGTGTGCAGCGTCAGAACTGAGRACTCTGGGGAATACGGGCCAATGCTCCTCAAAAAGACCCGGAGCCTTTGAGCCTCTAAGTCTCTGTCCCGTTTTGTCCCTGACATCGGCGAGTGCAGTAAACAAAGGCAGAGGTGATTGAAGATGTTCGTATCATCTTATCCAGCTTTGTCTTAAACTGTGTATGGTGATAAGGGAGAAGAGATTTGATGGGGATATTGCTGTTAAAGGATAGATTTAGTACATTGACCTATTTTCCTGCAATTCTATCACTTGTAGATCAGAAAAGAGGGCAAAAACGTTGATTTGTTCAATCAATATGAGCTCACAGAAATGATTGTTTTACTAAGTAACCCAATGTCAGATGCATTCTCTCAGTAAACATGGTTTACCAACAGAGGGCAGCATTTAATCGATATCCAAAGGCTAGAATTTGAATTTGGCCCTTAATTTCCTAAAATGCATTTTGTTCCTCTTCGCTAGGTGATGGTAATTAACCCAAAGGGTGACAAGTCATTTTTCATAATTTGTTTAGTCTGACATCTTCCACTAGAGCCATGGATTTCCCAAAAGTTCATTTAAGAGAGTACAACAGCAGACTAGTTCAAGATGCTCATTATGTTTTTCTTCCTTTTAAAAAACAAAATGGCCTCTGAGCAGAAGTGGTGTATTATTCCCTCCAGACAGCCAGAGGACAGGACACCACAGCCCCTGCTGCTGCCAGGTTACAGGGCCAGGCTCTGTGCATCACATGCTGATGACAGGACTGTAGGAGAGCTGAACTTGGCTTGACTTTGCTAAGTCTGTCTCACTGTTTTGTCTCATGACCCTGACGAACTGTACTTTCGGTCATACCTCTTTCTCAGGACTCCCATGATTGCCGGCGGACTCTTTGTCATGGACAAGGACTACTTTGAGTTGCTGGGGAAGTACGACATGATGATGGATGTGTGGGGCGGAGAGAATCTAGGTAATAGGACACAGAACACTAGGAACGCTTGAGCTTGTTTGACATTGTGTGCCTGGGGAATGGGAGAGGAAGTGTGCCCCACTCTAACTTTTGTTGGATTGGTTTATGATGTCCATATGTCAACCAGGAGTTGAGGAGAGACTGACTGCATCACTTCTTCTTTTTATAAGAAACAATGTGTTGATCCCAAATTGTTTGCATAGTCAATTTACACACAGCTCTGACAGACACTTAATCCACCAGACATGCCACCAGGGGTCTTTTCACAGTCCACAAATCCAGAACAAATTCAAAAAAGTGTACAGTATTATATAGAGCCTTTATTGCATGGAACTCTGATCCATCTCCTATGCTCAAATAATCAGTAAACCCAGTTTTCTTAAACTGATAAAGCATCCTCACAACACCTCTCCCCTATTTGACCTAGATAGTTTGTGTGTATGTACTGATATGTAGGCTACGTGTACCTTTAAAAAACAAATGTATGTAGTTCTGTTCTTGTCTATTTAATGTTCTGTATTATGTCATGTTTCATGGTTTGTGTGGACCCCAGGAAGAGTAGCTGCTGCTTTTGCAACAGCTAATGGGGATCCTAATGCCAAATATTGACATTGAAGGTACCAACCGTGGGAAGTTATATCACAATGAAATGTAACTCTAAAATCTTGCCATAAACCGTTATATTAATATGTGTGTTTTGTGTTTGGACATTGCAGAGATCTCTTTCCGCGTGTGGCAGTGTGGCGGCAGTCTAGAGATCATTCCCTGCAGTCGAGTGGGACACGTCTTCAGGAAGCAGCACCCATATACCTTTCCTGGGGGCAGTGGCACCGTGTTTGCTAGGTGACTATTGATTGTCCCTGTGATGTGATTTAGACTTGGCTAAAGTCTGCCCTCTTCAGTCCAATATGTGTAAACCTATTCTACATACTGTCATATAACAACCAACCAGAGTGACGGTACATTAGGCTTTTGAAATTTGAGTCATAAAGAATACCCACTGTACAGGCTAACAACTGGCAATTGAGTTATACCACTAACTTTCCCCTTATTTTCCCCTTAACGTTACCGTTCTCAAAGATCCAATGAAATTCAAGCTGAGGCGGCGGGGTGAATACCTGCTAGCCAAATGACATAACTTGCGGTTGTAGCCCATAGAGGGCKTGTTTCATTCCTCTGAAATTCACATCATAATACCGCTGTTCAAGTCTAGCTGAGCTGCAGTCATTAAAATAGAGGCGCAGTCAGAGCAGAAGCCTCAGCTCTGCTCTCATCTTGGCTTCACCCCTGCAGTGTCAACACTGTTCAAGTATGCATCACATCAGAGTGATTCATCAATGCGATGAGAGTGAGTGAACGTTCCTTCACTGCCAGTCTGTCACGCAGCACTGGAAACCCCACAGATTGCCAAGTCTTAGGGTGTGTGCTCTTATCTCAAAATAGTTGAGGACTGTCACTCTCCTCCTGTGTTTTCTGAAGCTTGAACCGCTTCATCACTTTCTCTTGCCCTGTTCAAATTATTTTGACAGGCATCCTTCATTGAAGAAATAATAGATATGATCAAATGAACCTCCAAGCAGAGGTTCTATAACATTGACTATAYTTTTTAAGCTACTGTACCATGAAATGGATTTGGTCAAATCAGTGACTATTTCAAGGACTGGAAGAACCAGGAAGGCCACATTTTTGTAAGTATTCTAACATGGTGTCTGTCCGTCCACAGGAACACGAGGCGAGCAGCAGAGGTGTGGATGGACGAGTTTAAGAACTTCTACTACGCCGCTGTGCCCTCGGCCCGAAATGTGCCCTATGGCAAGTAAGTGTCCTTTCAGACACCGTTCTTCCCATGATGGCATCGCAGACTGCCCTGCTGAGCTTGTATAGAATATCAAAATGTCCCTTTTTCTGACACCTCCAGAAGGTCAGYTAGTACACCCAGTTTTAGTAGTGATCTCAGTTGCCCCCYGATGGCTGTCTGTCTCTCTGAGATGGCTGGTAATTAGATGAGTCATGGGTTTCCTCTGTGTGTCTGGCAGCATTCAGAGCAGAATGGAAATGAAGAAGAGGCTGGGCTGCCAGCCATTCAAGTGGTACCTGGAGAACGTGTACCCTGAGCTGCGGTAAGTAGAGAGACCACACCACCACAGTGGACCAGCAATATGTTGCTTTGAAAACGGACAAAGTTGAATGGAAAGACATAACTGTTGACTGTTTCCCCTACCATTATATAGGCAGGACATAGTTTGGGGGCCTTTGCTGCTTGCCACTTAGAAATTAAACTAGGGGAAAGACTGCGGTGGGTGGCATATACCCACATCTTGTGATTTGACATCCCCTTGACTTGTGCTGTGTGTCTGGCCCTTCAGGGTCCCTGACCATCAGGACATTGCCTTCGGCGCTCTGCAGCAGGGAGGTAACTGCTTAGACACGCTGGGACACTTTGCAGACGGAGTGGTGGGGGTCTACGAATGCCACAACGCTGGGGGAAATCAGGTATCATTCAGGGCTCAGGTACTGCTCAGATCCATTACACATAACCAAGCTGTGCACTGGGCTGGGTAACACAATGAGGTGGGTTTACTTTATAAATAAAACACTGCCGCAGCTTTTCAGAGGGTCACAGTGCAAATGTCAAAGAGTTGGTCAGGTACTGTACTGGACAGTAAACTAATGCTTTGATTGGGTGTCTCCGATTCATACTGATGAAATCCATTTTGATCATATACTAAGCTGGAGGAGGGGATTCTGGGAGTCCAGCCACTGTTAGTGTAAATATGTGTGATTTTCAACATACATCACATATTCACACTTGACAAAGACAAACGCTTTAAAAATGGATCTGTATAATAATTCAGGAGTACCTAAACTGTGCCAATGTAGCAAATTCACTGTGTCCCACTCTTTGTCCGCAGGAATGGGCGCTGACCAAGGACAAGTCAGTAAAGCACATGGACCTTTGTCTGACGGTGGTAGACCGCACCGCAGGCTCACAAATCAAGCTGCAGGGCTGCAGGGAAAATGACAGCAGACAGGTGAGCGAGCTGAGCACCACGGATCAGATCGATCAAAAAGTACTAGTAGTAAATGAAAGTGACTAACCGCAGTCTGGCAGTTAGCATGGTAATAGAACATTAATTTTGTTTTGCCATGGAATGTGGATTATGATGGATTGGGATGATCCCTTTGGATATGCATTGTAGATAATTCACCATAAACTCACTGTCAATTGAAACCATTAGTYATTATGGTACTCACAGTACATACAAACCTGTGACTGATTTGTCACCCTTATTTCCCCCTGTCCCCACCTCCCCCCTTCCTGTCCCCACCTCGTGTGTCTCCAGAAATGGGAGCAGATTGAGAGCAACTCTAAGTTGCGGCACGTGGGTAGCAACCTGTGCCTGGACAGCCACAGTGCACGCACTGGGGGGCTGACAGTGGAGGTGTGCAGCCCCAACCTCAACCAGCAGTGGAAGTTCACTCTCAACCTCCAACTCTAGAGAGAGACAGTATCCCCACCACCTCCTCCACCACCACCTCCTGCTCTCCTCCCCGGAGCCACATAGACTAGAGCCACCCAGCAACAACTACGGACAGATGGACGGACAGACGGAGGCCCCCTGAGGGGCAACAACACACAGAGGGAAGGATATGAAACTACAGACCAAGTGGGATGATGATGCTTTCCATTCAACTATATACCTCAGTGTTTCATCTTTAGTCCTGCTCTTTGGAAAGTGAATGTTATTCTTCTTAATGCAGGTGAAATGGAATTAACTTTCTGGGTGTTTTAATTTTTTTTTTTTACGTGTTCCTTTAAAATTTCTCTTTCCACTGAAGTTCACTGCGTTTCTGAAATGGATGCGACTTATTTTGTTGTCCTTTTTCTCTCTCAAGTAATCTATCTTTGTTGAATGTAAAAGACGTATTCCATAGAGGTTCCCTGACTAGACCGAGACGGCCCAGGAAGAAAGCTGATGGTTTTGGTATGGTTTCAGTTGGGGTTGGGGTTGGCCCCTTAAAAGTCCTGCTGGTAGAAGGAAAGGACTCTACGCACTGTTCCTTTCATTCACTGAAACACTTCTCTACTGATTGGTGGGCTGTTCTGACAGAGTGAACAGTAAAGAGATGGAGAGAACAAAATCAGTCTTTTTCTTCTACAATTATACAGAATTTTCATCCTGCTCCTGTCACACGTGTTGTAAAAAGGTGCGTCGTCTGATCAGAAGGGTGCTCTTCGCGGGTCTCTCATGGATACTTTTGGGGCCAGGAGTTGTCGAGGGTGTGGATGTATCGCTGCTGGGTCATCAGATTGTAGCACTTGTTGCTACGACTCTTCATTCTTTTTCCCATCACAATTGAATGGAAAACATTAAAAATATATATATATTTCATTCATGTATTTTTTCCTTTGCAAAAGCAGTACAGTGTCCATGTTTATTGATTTATTTGTAACAGACATTTAATAATTTTTTGTTCAATTATACTGTAGAATAATCAACTAAGTTACACAGTAAATTGAACTGATATTTCTTTATACTCGTTGCTTGACTGTGCTCTTGTGAGTAAAAACGTATCTATTTACTGTACCAATTTTCTTTTCCTTCTCCCTTTTCAGTGTGTGTTACCATGGTAACAACCTCATACAAATGAGTAAATAGTTTATTACAGGGTAATGTTGGAACCATCATTTCCATTCTTAGAAGTTCTATAAGTGTTCTTGAAATGTTCTCACACACAGTGTATGTATACATTGGAGTCCTTATTGTCACTATTTGTGATTTGCCATTTTAGAAAAGTACACTTCATCTGAGGTAAACGACAAAGACAGCATTTACATGGGAGGGCCTTGTGTTGCATGTTGTACCAATACTTGAGCGTCTTTTTTCCCCTGTCCTTTTGTTTGTCTCGACATTGCACGCATGCTTTGTGAATGATGTCTTTGCCTTTTTTGATATCCATCATACTGTAAAGGGGAATGTGTTTTTGTGCACTAGTGAACAGGTTTCTTGAAGGAGGGCAGGTCATTCGGCTATAGTTAACTGGACTCAAGGGAGAAAAGCAATAAGATGTTCTTATTTCAGTATCATTGTTGTGCATTTAGCTCGCATCTGCTTCGGGTCTATTCTGATTGGGTTATTACATTAGCTTGTGATTTATGTGGTACTTTAAACGTTACTGTTAGTTTCTGAGGGGCAGCAGAAACCACCGCTAATGTGATGGCCAAAGGAGCCTATAACGACTTACGAAAGCAAAGATTCATCCATTGACATGGCATTGTTTGTCTCGGTTGGGATGCCCCCAATTTCAATAGATTAATTTATTCTAGAATAGCAAATTACTAATTATTCAGTAATATTTGCTGTCTGTATTTTGTGAGCCCTCATTATATATGCATATATCCCTTTGTTCTACACCATTCTGGTCAAACTTTCGTATACATAGGMAGACTCCAACCACCATCAGTATAGAAACAAGCATCACAACGACAAAACAGATGCAACAGCTCCCATCTCTAACTTGTGTGGAGGTATTGCATTTCAAAAATGCCAAAGAGATGAGGTATCCCACAGTAAGAGATGTGGAGCAGGGGATAGAGGTAACATCCCATATTTTACCTGCAGTATCTGCAGTTCAGAGTGAGCAGGACTATGGGATCATGAGAATTGGGTGTTGTAACCTCCCATGTGAGAGAGGTTAGTAGGATTATGACAAGTTGCACATGGTATGAGCTCTGTCTGCCATCACGTCACTGTTGAAATTGTAACAATTTCAGAGATCATGTCAATTGTAACAATTCAAATGTGAAAGTTCAGATGGTTAGAGGGAGGCCTACAGTACTAAATGGGATTGCTTGTGTGAACATTGTCTACATGGTGGCAACGGTTGTTCAAGTATTGAATAAAGCCTTTTTAGTAAGACTTGTGTGAAAATGAAGTTTGCTGTTCACTTTAGGAATTACGGAGAAAAATAATCTTAGAATTACAGCCACATTTTAATTGGATGAAATGTTTACATAGCACAATGTGCCAAAGTTATTTACTTATTTGATTTGCATTGTCAATACAATTTGTGATTCAAGTTTAGGTGAGGGACGTGCATTGACTAAATGACTAATAAACCAAATTAATGATCACAAGAAATTGTAATTTGGGATATTGAATACGGTTTGTTTATTTTTTTGCTGTAGGAAAATTGGGTTGATTGATTCAAATCAGTGGCAAGGGAGGCAGCATGGAGGTAACATTTAAGTGTATATCTTTGTATATACAGTACGTTTGTCTATGTACATACTGTAAGCAACAGCAGTTACTAGTGAGTTGGTCTACTGTACAGCGCTTGTAATTCATTGTTTTATAGTTATGGCAAATTCAACTAAATGAGGAAAAATGATTAACTTAAATAAATGCATTTATATAAGAGGTGTGGACTTTCTTTGCTAATTAAGAGTCTTCAAGGAATGCAATGAGGAATAAAGCTTGGATTTTAATGATGGCTGTTACCAAACAACTCAAATCAGTTTTCCTGACCTGCTTGCTGTCATTGCTATGCAGTCATTCTCAGGGGAAAAGAGGCCAGTTTTGTCATGGAACAGAAATAGCCTCTAACAAAGAGATCCAGTGTCTGATTTCCAATCTGCCCATTCTGGACAGCATACTTGTTAAGTCGTGTGTGTACAAGCGCACACTCCTCTCTAGCTCTCCCGCGTGCAAAAYAATAATGCCACTTAATGGATCCGTTTCGATTTCCATGCAACGGGAGCAGTATAGATCAAATGGTTGTGTGTATGGAATTAAGGTCCAGCTCCTTGCATGTACATGGCCAGTGGGAACTAAAGGGTTTGTACTTAATGTGTAATGCTCATCACATCCCAGGGTAATGTAACAGACATTAGTTGATGACTCAGCAGCCTTAAACAGACCATCTGTCACCCACTACTACCTACAGTACAGCACATTAGACATGCACCATACTCCTAGCCCACAGGGGGTGCTAGTGTGATATGCCCATATTGGTCACTATTTAGAAGGTGTATAATGTTAAGGGAGCCTTTGTAAACCTTTAAGGCCTACATAAACTCTTGACACTGGTGGTGTATAAAATCGTGAACATTTATTAGATGTGCAACATGGTGTAAACACAGAGGTGGTAAACATARGATTCACGAAGTCCGTCATCAGGGTGGTGTACTGTTAACATGAAGATCACAGAGGGAAGGTTTACAATAGGCTACATACACACTCAATGAGGAGAAATAACAAACACGCACGATACAGCAATCACTTTTCCTCCACCGATGAAAAACACAGACAGGACAAGAAGCAGTTTCTACAACATTCCCAGAGCAGTCATACATTGCAGTTTGTGTGTTGTACATAGTTTGAATTAATCCGATACGTTAGGAAGTTTGGTCCAGCTTACATGAGCTATTTACATATTATTAGTACAATGTCAAATACACCACTCTGGAACTAGATTTAATTTTACCAACTACCCTTAATATTAGTCTTGGCAACTTTTCTACTGACCATTGATTGAGCACATTTTAAATATTTATATTTCAATATTATCTATAATTTTTTACAGTATTTTGATAGCACCTTATTGTATTTTTTTATTTTTATTAATAGCGAATAATGAAGCCCTGAGGTCAGCAAAGTTCATTTCCTTGACTGTCTCAATCATACATCTTCAGGTCCCAACTTTAGACTTTCAATTGTCAGAGTGCACGATAGGCCTACAGAAAGGCATTTGTTGWTATTTTTTTGCTACTGTCATTACACTTTAACATCTTGTAATCTTCCACTGCGTTTTAGTATGGAAATTACTAACAAATGGTGTCCAAAATTTCTAGATTACATATTAAAATGTATTTCAGCAGTCTTGATCACTAATGCAGAGTGGAGGCTGAATTGAATGAAAAACATTCACAAAATGTGTTGGCTTTTTACTAACTATAAAAGGACCCAATGGGCATTGGGCTGCCTGACTAGCCAACTTACTTGCATGCAGTCTCAGTTTGTCCATTAACAGCTACGGGTGGAGGCGGGTGCACGAGTGGTACCGTGGTATTGGCGCTCTATATGCTTTATGGGTCTGAAAACAGCAGTAAATAGGGAAAGGGGGATATCTAGTCAGTTGTACAACAATGCATTCAACTGAAATGTGTCTTCCGCATTTAACCCAACCCCTCTGAATGAGAGAGGTGGGTGGGGGCTGCCATAATCGACATCCACGTCTTCGTCGCCCGGGGAACAGTGGGTTAACTGCCTTGCTCAGGCGCAGAACGACCWWTTTTTTTTTACCTTYTCAGCTCGGGGATTCGATCCAGCAACCTTTCGGTTACTGGCCCAACACTAATGGCTACCTGCCACTGAATACCAGAAGATGGCATGTGGCAATAGACTGAGTGGGCTGTCAATCAACTGACCTCATTAATTTTACAGAGCAATGGTAAATTAACATTGCCTCTCAGAAGCTAGGGAATTACAGTGACATCAGATTGACACAAAGACATTTCAGGAAATGATAAATGGCCAAAGATGATAAAAAATATCTGGCCTCAGGAATTGGATATGGCTTGGCCATTGATATAGTTTATGTCTGTTGTCTTTTCTAGTAGATTGCTTTAAAGAACCAAATATTGTAAGGGTTGAACAATAAACCTAGTAATCTAATCCTGGAGTGAGAAAATAATTTCATGAACACAGATGCACTATATAGATGGTAAACTGTTATTTTTTGTTTGTTTTATCCATCTTGAATAAATTATATATATTTTTTAGATATTCTCTGCAGAAGTTGCCACATGATACTGGCATGAAATGCCTGGTAAGAAAAGGAGATGTTCTATGTAAAAGGCACTGAGAATATATCTAATACATGGCTGGGCAATAAAATAAAATACAACTGTCATATTTTATCTTATTGTAAATTTTAGATCATACAATTTCAACCTGAGAATTTAAACTAAAGCAGTTCTGATTAAAACTGAATACAGGGGGAGGGGGATTAACAGCCCTCCATCTCTCCTGATTATAATTGGTTCATGAAATCACTCAGAGTAGCAATAACGGATCACCACACATGAGTCATCTGCTCTCTACTTGGCCATAGTGATATTAATAACATGAAATATGGCCTAATAGACATCGCTTAGTAACACTACACATACAGAACATTTTAGAGCACATCCAAGGACTTGATGACTAATTAAGATATACCGCAAACAGACAATCATTTAAAGATATTATATATTTGATTTTGAAGTGTTTACTTTGAAAAGGTTGTTGACTGTATCATGCATACTTCTTGGTGTCTATCAATATAACAATGAGAACAAAGAGCATTGTTATTAGCATCATTAACATACTTATGGCATGTCAGAGAATCTTTCAGACAGTGATCAGTGCACAGAATGTATCTCACACAAACATACACAAGAACGACATGTTTTTTCGGGGAAAAGGAAAAGCTGAAAAATCACAATCATGTGTCTTACTCTAAAAGTGAAGACCCTGATAGAACTATAATAACAAAAACAAAAACAATGTACCTCAATAGCATATGGACATCATAATATTTTGGTAAATATTCATGTTTTTATGAATAGAATTCCTTTTCATTGGCTTGTAGTATTCATCATCTTTGTGTACTTTTGTTGATCAGCAATATCCCCTTTAATCATTTCCTGCATAAATATTGTAAGCACTCAGTTGCAGAAGTCTGCACTCAGACAATAATTACCCTTTCTATTAAAAATGGATTTCCTGCTTCTTCATAGAATGGTCAAGCTCTCAATAAGAGGAAACATAGGCGATAGCAATGAAACAGGATTAAACCTTCAGTATACTGCGACAAAACAGATTTCACAATAGAGTATAATGCGTCATTAACTCATCTATTTTCTGGGGAAGCATTTAGTACCACCATTGATTAAAGGAATTCATCAAAGCTAGGAATTTAGTAAACACCGTTATTGAATTGCTTTAAAGTGCAGACCAATCGAAATGCTAGAATAGTGCCCTAGCTAGGACACCCTGCCTCAGTAGTACAAATCTCCCAAACACTTCACACATCAATACACAGTCACAGTGGCAAGGAGCGGTAAGCACGATTGTATGTCATCGGCCAAGGACAAATAGGCCTGTGTGCGTGGACTTTGGAATTGCACACAATTGAAAGCTTTGATTTCACTTTACACTGACATTACATTCTCTATTGGCCAAAAATACATGAATCCACCGGTGACATTCACTTCCTGACTTAAAACAGCTCAACATACAGCACAGTGGGGTGCTATACTGTCCCACACAAAGAGCAAGACCACAAGCCTCACAAAGTCATTATGGCAGATTAGGAGGATCCATTCTCCTAAACCCATTTGAAAGGAATAACATTGACAAACTTCCGTGGTTCTGGTGTTTCTTCTCTTCATTCTTTTAGTGACATCATTGGAGTGAGATAATTAATGGCTGACGGTATGTATTTTAATTTAAACTCAACTTACATACTGTATAGATCAATGTCAGGCTTGTCTGGCTGCTCCAGGGTTTGACGGTGACTGACTACAGTGTGGCCCATATGATATATGGGCCACACTGGCGATGACTCATGTGGAAAAGCTCTTAGTCCCAGCTGAGCCAGAGCTATCATACATCACCAGATGAACTGAACTGAAAATAGTCTGTGTGGTCTGTTCGGGAAGGAGGGTTGCTGTGGACAGTTCAGAGTGTTTATCTAGAGTTGAACTGAACTGACCCCTGCAGCTCTTGATTTCCAAGACTACGCCCATGGAGACGGTAGTCATGTTGTTGAGCAACTGTAGGCTTCATCCAATGAACGTTCATGTGGTCATCATTGGCAAGACTGGAATAACTTATCATATCATCAACCCTTCCCTTTGCGGTCTGAAAACCTGAACACAAGCACACCATCCAGAACTTTCAATGATGTTGCAAATATACAGTGATGGACCAATTGGCTGAGAATAGGGACTGCCATCATATGATCTGATGACCAGTTGCATATTCTATTGACTGAGATATGAATTACTGAGTACAGTAAGCATTACCCTGGTAAGCAGGACATTTCCATTTCAGGTATTAAGCATCAGCAGGATGACAAGCGCTCTGGAAGGGATGGTAATGAATGTAGTGCAGACTCTACTCCTCCATATTTAATTTAAACATAATGGAAGGATCCTGGGCTTATACACACACGTGATGTATATATAGATACACAGTACAGTCAAAAGTTTGGACACACCTACACATTCAAGGTTTTTCTTTATTTTTATATTTTCAACATTGTAGATTTATAGGGAAGACATCAAAACTATGAAATAACACATTTTAATCATGTAGTTACCAAAAAGTGTTAAACAAAACTAATATATTCTTCAAAGTAGCCACACTTTGCTTTGATGACAGCTTTAACACTCTTGGCATTCTCTCAATCAGCTTCATGAGGTAGTCACCTGGAATGCATTTCAATTAACAGGTGTGTCATGTTAAAAGTTAATTTGGAAATGTCTTTCCTCTTAATGCGTTTGAGCCAATCAGTTGTGTTGTGACAAGGTAGGGTTGGTAGATAAGATAGCCTTATTTGGTAAAATACCAAGTCCATATTATGTCAAGAACACCTCAAATAAGCAAAGAGAAATGACAGTCATTCATTACTTTAAGTCATGAAGGTCAGTCAATCCAGAAAATTTCAAGAACTCTGAAAGTTTCTTCAAGTGCAGTCGTAAACCATCAAGAGCTATGATGAAACTTGCTCTCATGAGGACCACCACAGGAAAGGAAGACCGAGAGTTCCTCTGCTGCAGAGTCATTAGAGTTACGAGCCCAGAAATGCAGCCCAGATAAATTCAAGTTAAACAGGCACATCTCAACATCAACGTTCAGAGGAGACTGTGTGAATCAGGCCTTCATGGGCGATTTGTTGCCAAGAAACCACTACTAAAGGACACCAATAAGAAAGAGACTTG